>NC_086102.1:183618829-183791737 GCF_963921235.1 Mobula hypostoma | reverse complement strand
TAATTTTCAATGACCAATAGCCATTTCACTGAAATTGTACAATCAGAATGAAAATTTATTGCTAATGCCTGTCATGTTATTTGTGCCATTAATTGTAAAAGAGATTGATGTACAAATTAGTTGAAGCTATTTTCTATTAGTATGGTCAAAGTACTCGTTATCTTAGGTAACTGAGCCAGTCTAATGTACTTAATACTCATAAAAGCATTTTCAGAAATAAATCACCTTCAAATCCCGTTAGTATCGCACGGTGCAAAGAGGATGCTTGAAAATCTGGCTGAGGTAGTGATCATGCTTTTGGCTTTAACACTGAAATGTTTAAGTTGAACATGAAGAGGAACAACTTCACTCAGAAGATAGTGAGAGTGATGAACAAGATGACAGCACAGGTGGTTGACGCGATTCTGATTTCAACATTGAAGTGAAATTTAGATAGGTACATGGATGGGAGTGCTATAGCATAGTGCAGCTCAATGGACCCAGGCAGATCAATGGATTGGCATGGATTGATCAGCCTTTGGGCCTTTTTTCTGTGCTGTCGTGTTCTATGAACCTGTAAGCATGACTCCAGCACAGTGAACCTTTCTCTCTCCAATCTGATGTCCTTTCATTGGCATTGACTGTAAAAGAGATTGCTGTTTAATTTAATTTAAGCTATCCTATCCCTTACTTTATCCAGATCTTTTTATCAATCTCTGCTCACAGGATTTAACAGTTTTTCATTCTCCTTATCAATTGATGCCTTGAGAGTCATGGACAATAACAGAATTTCAACTGAAGATATTTGTGTGAATATTTCAAAGGAAAAAGGAAAAGTGGTCAAAGAAATCCCAATTATATTCACTTGAAAGACTGGGATGGAAACGTTCAGATCATACCTGTTGGTGTTGGTGAGGTCGTCACTGAAAAAGAGAAAATTATAAAATTTAATATGAAACTATCAAATGCAGAATTTTAGACGTCGATGTGATTGTATCAAATGCAGAATAGTTCACAGTTAACGGTGCTGAAATGCGTCAAATGTTCTCCAGTGACAAGCTTCCGTCTTCTCTGATTGCCAGAGGATGTCAGAGAAGTTTCTCTAAAATAACCACTCTAATAACTTAACCTTCATCTCCCTCATACACATTGTAAAGTTACAAGAAAGCAACGAATTTTGTATTAACCATGAAGAAATTTTATCTCAGGTCATTTTCCTGCAATGGAAATCAACTGATTTTTTTTCTTCAATGAGCCAAACCTTGCATGCTGTAGTAATGGCTTCGCGGATTGGCACAACTTACTGAATGATCTATCGCTCAAATCATTTGCATCTCACTATTTTTCCAAATCAAAGCGATCCTTGAAAATTCTGATCTAATTTAGTCCTGCTGTGGTACAAATTTTACGGTTATCGATCTGAATAAAAGTTGGCTTCAGAACCGTTTGCTGTTGTAAACTTTACACAGCAACATTGCCCAATTTTGAGAAGTGCTTGTGAAGTGGTCCTGGAATCCAAAACTTAGCTGGGAGTTCATTGTTTCCTAAGTAAATTCCACCGAGGACCAGGAAATATGAGAGAATTGTAGAGCCTTGTAATGTATTCATCTCTCAGTCAAAAATATTGCCCAGCCACTAGAGGGAATGGAAGTCAGAACTGATTAAAATAATCCCTTCAATGTGCATGTAGCTCAGTTGAGTACTATTTCTCTGAAATATTGTCAGAAAGCCAATACATAATAACAGAGTATCTTCTAAAGGTAAGAATTGATATGAGAAAATATATTGAAATATCAAGTTCCATTCACTTAATTTTCAATGACCAATAGCCATTTCACTGAAATTGTACAACTAGAATGAAAATTTATTGCTCCTGCCTGTCATGTTATTTGTGCCATTAATTGTAAAAGAGATTGATGTACAATTTAGTTGAAGCTATTTTCTATTAGTATTGTCAAAGTACTCGCTATCTTAGGTAACTGAGCCAGTCTAATGTACTTCATACTCATGAAAGCATTTTCAGAAATAAATCACCTTCAAATCCCGTTAGTATCGCACGGTGCAAAGAGGATGCTTGAAAATCTGGCTGAGGTGGTGATCATGCTTTCAGCTTTAACACTGAAATGTTTAAGTTGAACATGAAGAGGAACAACTTCACTCAGAAGATAGTGAGAGTGAGGAACAAGATGACAGCACAGGTGATTCTGATTTCAACATTGAAGTGAAATTTAGATAGGTACATGGATGGGAGTGCTATAGCATAGTGCAGCTCAATGGACCCAGGCAGATCAATGGATTGGCATGGATTGATCAGCCTTTGGGCCTTTTTTCTGTGCTGTCGTGTTCTATGAACCTATAAGCATGACTCCAGCACAGTGAAACTTTCTTGCTCCAATCTGATGTCCTTTCATTGGCATTGACTGTAAAAGAGATTGCTGTTTAATTTAATTTAAGCTATCCTATACCTTACTTTATCCAGATCTTTTTATCAATCTCTGCTCATAGGATTTAACAGTTTTTCATTCTCCTTATCAATTGATGCCTTAATCCCTTTAGAGTCATGGTCAATAACAGAATATCAACTGAAGATATTTGTGTGAAAGGAAAAAGGAAAAGTGGTCAAAGAAATCCCAATTATATTCACTTGAAAGACTGGGATGGAAACGTTCAGATCATACCTGTTGGTGTTGGTGAGGTCGTCACTGAAAAAGAGAAAATTAATAAATTTAATATGAAACTATCAAATGCAGAATTTTAGATGTCGATGTGATTGTATCAAATGCAGAATAGTTCACAGTTAACGGTGCTGAAATGCGTCAAATGTTCTCCAGTGACAAGCTACGTCTTCTCTGATTGCCAGAGGATGTCAGAGAAGTTTCTCCAAAATAACCACTCTAATAACTTAACCGTCATCTCCCTCATACACATTGTAAAGTGACAAGAAAGCAATGAATTTTGTATTAACCATAAAGAAATTTTATCTCAGGTCACTTTCCTGCAATGGAAATCAACTGATTTTTTTTCTTCAATGAGCCAAACCTTGCATGCTGTAGTGATGGCTTCGCGGATTGGCACAACTTTCTAAATGATCTATCGCTCAAATCGTTTGCATCTCACAATTTTTCCAAATCAAAGCGATGCTTGAAAATTCTGATCTAATTTAGTCCTGCTGTGGTACAAATTTTACGGTTATCGATCTGAATAAATGTTGGCTTCATAACCGTTTGCTTTTGTAAACCTTACACAGCAACAGTGCCCAATTTTGAGAAGTGCTTGTGAAGTGGTCCTGGAATCCAAAACTTAGCTGGGAGTTCATTGTTTCCTAAGTAAATTCCACCGAGGACCAGGAAATAGAAACATAGACATAGAAACATAGAAAATAGGTGCAGGAGGAGGCCATTCGGCCCTTTGAGCCTGCACCGCCATTTATTATGATCATGGCTGATCATCCAACTCAGAACCCAGCCTTCCCTCCATACCCCCTGACCCCTGTAGCCACAAGGGCCATATCTAACTTCCTTTTAAACATAGCTAATGAACTGGCCTCAACAGTTTGCTGTGGCAGAGAATTCCACAGATTCACCACTCTCTGTGTGAAGAAGTTTTTCCTAACCTCGGTCCTAAAAGGCTTCCCCTCTATCCTCAAACTGTGACCCCTCGTTCTGGACCTCCCCAACATCGGGAACAATCTTCCCGCATCTAGCCTGTCCAATCCCTTTAGGATCTTATACGTTTCAATCAGATCCCCCCTCAATCTTCTAAATTCCAACGACTACAAGCCCAGTTCATCCAGTCTTTCTTCATATGAAAGACTTGCCATCCCAGGAATCAATCTGGTTAACCTTCTTTGTACTCCCTCTATGGCAAAGATGTCTTTCCTCAGATTAGGGGACCAAAACTGCACACAATACTCCAGGTGTGGTCTCACCAATGCCTTGTACAACTGCAGTAGTACCTCCCTGCTCCTGTACTCGAATCCTCTCGCTATAAATGCCAGCATACCGTTCGCCTTTTTCACCGCCTGCTGTACCTGCATGCCCACTTTCAATGACTGGTGTATAATGACACCCAGGTCTCGTTGCACCTCCCCTTTTCCTAATCGGCCACCATTCAGATAATAATCTGTTTTCCTATTTTTGCCACCAAAGTGGATAACTTCACATTTATCCACATTAAATTGCATCTGCCATGAGTTTGCCCACTCACCCGACCTATCCAAGTCACCCTGCATCCTCTTAGCATCCTCCTCACTGCTAACACTGCCACCAATATAAGAGAATTGTAGAGCCTTGTAATGTATTCATCTCTCAGTCAAAAATATTGCCCAGCCACTAGAGGGAATGGAAGTCAGAACTGATTAAAATAATCCCTTCAATGTGCATGTAGCTCAGTTGAGTACTATTTCTCTGAAATATTGTCAGAAAGCCAATACATAATAACAGAGTATCTTCTAAAGGTAAGAATTGATATGAGAAAATATATTGAAATATCAAGTTCCATTCACTTAATTTTCAATGACCAATAGCCATTTCACTGAAATTGTACAATCAGAATGAAAATTTATTTCTCCTGCCTGTCATGTTATTTGTGCCATTAATTGTAAAAGAGATTGATGTATAATTTAGTTGAAGCTATTTTCTATCAGTATTGTCAAAGTACTCGCTATCTTAGGTAACTGAGCCAGTCTAATGTACTTCATACTCATAAAAGCATTTTCAGAAATAAATCACCTTCAAATCCCGTTCGTATCGCACCGTGCAAAGAGGATGCTTGAAAATCTGGCTGAGGTAGTGATCATGCTTTCAGGTTTAACACTGAAATGTTTAAGTTGAACATGAAGAGGAACAACTTCACTCAGAAGATAGTGAGAGTGAGGAACAAGATGACAGCACAGGTGGTTGAGGTGATTCTGATTTCAACATTGAAGTGAAATTTAGATAGGTACATGGATGGGAGTGCTATAGCATAGTGCAGCTCAATGGACCCAGGCAGATCAATGGATTGGCATGGATTGATCAGCCTTTGGGCCTTTTTTCTGTGCTGTCGTGTTCTATGAACCTATAAGCATGACTCCAGCACAGTGAAACTTTCTTGCTCCAATCTGATGTCCTTTCATTGGCATTGACTGTAAAAGAGATTGCTGTTTAATTTAATTTAAGCTATCCTATACCTTACTTTATCCAGATCTTTTTATCAATCTCTGCTCATAGGATTTAACAGTTTTTCATTCTCCTTATCAATTGATGCCTTAATCCCTTTAGAGTAATGGTCAATAACAGAATATCAACTGAAGATATTTGTGTGAATATTTCAAAGGAAAAAGGAAAAGTGGTCAAAGAAATCCCAATTATATTCACTTGAAAGACTGGGATGGAAACGTTCAGATCATACCTGTTGGTGTTGGTGAGGTCGTCACTGAAAAAGAGAAAATTATAAAATTTAATATGAAAGTATCAAATGCAGAATTTTAGACGTCGATGTGATTGTATCAAATGCAGAATAGTTCACAGTTAATGGTGCTGAAATGCGTCAAATGTTCTCCAGTGACAAGCTTCCGTCTTCTCTGATTGCCAGAGGATGTCAGAGAAGTTTCTCCAAAATAACCACTCTAATAACTTAACCTTCATCTCCCTCATACACATTGTAAAGTTACAAGAAAGCAACGAATTTTGTATTAACCATGAAGAAATTTTATCTCAGGTCATTTTTCTGCAATGGAAATCAACTGATTTTTTTTCTTCAATGAGGCAAACCTTGCATGCTGTAGTAATAGCTTCGCGGATTGGCACAGCTTACTGAATGATCTATCGCTCAAATCATTTGCATGTCACTAATTTTCCAAATCAAAGCGATCCTTGAAAATTCTGATCTAATTTAGTCCTGCTGTGGTACAAATTTTACGGTTATCGATCTGAATAAATGTTGGCTTCAGAACCGTTTGCTGTTGTAAACCTTACACAGCAACAGTGCCCAGTTTTGAGAAGTGCTTGTGAAGTGGTCCTGGAATCCAAAACTTAGCTGGGAGTTCATTGTTTCCTAAGTAAATTCCACCGAGCACCAGGAAATATGAGAGAATTGTAGAGCCTTGTAATGTATTCATCTCTCAGTCAAAAATATTGCCCAGCCACTAGAGGGAATGGAAGTCAGAACTGATTAAAATAATCCCTTCAATGTACATGTAGCTCAGTTGAGTACTATTTCTCCGAAATATTGTCAGAAAGCCAATATATTATAACAGAGTATCTTCTAAAGGTAAGAATTGATATGAGAAAATATATTGAAATATCAAGTTCCATTCACTTAATTTTCAATGACCAATAGCCATTTCACTGAAATTGTACAATCAGAATGAAAATTTATTGCTCCTGCCTGTCATGTTATTTGTGCCATTAATTGTAAAAGTGATTGATGTACAATTTAGTTGAAGCTATTTTCTGTTAGTATTGTCAAAGTACTCGTTATCTTAGGTAACTGAGCCAGTCTAATGTACTTAAGACTCATAAAAGCATTTTCAGAAATAAATCACCTTCAAATCCCGTTCGTATCGCACCGTGCAAAGAGGATGCTTGAAAATCTGGCTGAGGTAGTGATCATGCTTTCAGCTTTAACACTGAAATGTTTAAGTTGAACATGAAGAGGAACAACTTCACTCAGAAGATAGTGAGAGTGAGGAACAAGATGACAGCACAGGTGGTTGAGGTGATTCTGATTTCAACATTGAAGTGAAATTTAGATAGGTACATGGATGGGAATGCTATAGCATAGTGCAGCTCAATGGACCCAGGCAGATCAATGGATTGGCATGGATTGATCAGCCTTTGGGCCTTTTTTCTGTGCTGTCGTGTTCTATGAACCTATAAGCATGACTCCAGCACAGTGAAACTTTCTTGCTCCTATCTGATGTCCTTTCATTGGCATTGACTGTAAAAGAGATTGCTGTTTAATTTAATTTAAGCTATCCTATACCTTACTTTATCCAGATCTTTTTATCAATCTCTGCTCATAGGATTTAACAGTTTTTCATTCTCCTTATCAATTGATGCCTTAATCCCTTTAGAGTCATGGTCAATAACAGAATATCAACTGAAGATATTTGAGTGAATATTTCAAAGGAAAAAGGAAAAGTGGTCAAAGAAATCCCAATTATATTCACTTGAAAGACTGGGATGGAAACGTTCAGATCATACCTGTTGGTGTTGGTGAGGTCGTCACTGAAAAAGAGAAAATTATAAAATTTAATATGAAAGTATCAAATGCAGAATTTTAGACGTCGATGTGATTGTATCAAATGCAGAATAGTTCACAGTTAATGGTGCTGAAATGCGTCAAATGTTCTCCAGTGACAAGCTTCCGTCTTCTCTGATTGCCAGAGGATGTCAGAGAAGTTTCTCCAAAATAACCACTCTAATAACTTAACCTTCATCTCCCTCATACACATTGTAAAGTTACAAGAAAGCAACGAATTTTGTATTAACCATAAAGAAATTTTATCTCAGGTCACTTTTTCTGCAATGGAAATCAACTGATTTTTTTTCTTCAATGAGGCAAACCTTGCATGCTGTAGTAATAGCTTCGCGGATTGGCACAACTTACTGAATGATCTATCGCTCAAATCATTTGCATGTTACTAATTTTCCAAATCAAAGCGATCCTTGAAAATTCTGATCTAATTTAGTCCTGCTGTGGTACAAATTTTACGGTTATCGATCTGAATAAAAGTTGGCTTCAGAACCGTTTGCTGTTGTAAACTTTACACAGCAACAGTGCCCAATTTTGAGAAGTGCTTGTGAAGTGGTCCTGGAATCCAAAACTTAGCTGGGAGTTCATTGTTTCCTAAGTAAATTCCACCGAGGACCAGGAAATATGAGAGAATTGTAGAGCCTTGTAATGTATTCATCTCTCAGTCAAAAATATTGCCCAGCCACTAGAGGGAATGGAAGTCAGAACTGATTAAAATAATCCCTTCAATATGCATGCAGCTCAGTTGAGTACTATTTCTCTGAAATATTGTCAGAAAGCCAATATATTATAACAGAGTATCTTCTAAAGGTAAGAATTGATATGAGAAAATATATTGAAATATCAAGTTCCATTCACTTAATTTTCAATGACCAATAGCCATTTCACTGAAATTGTACAATCAGAATGAAAATTTATTGCTCCTGCCTGTCATGTTATTTGTGCCATTAATTGTAAAAGAGATTGATGTACAATTTAGTTGAAGCTATTTTCTATCAGTATTGTCAAAGTACTCGCTATCTTAGGTAACTGAGCCAGTCTAATGTACTTCATACTCATAAAAGCATTTTCAGAAATAAATCACCTTCAAATCCCGTTCGTATCGCACCGTGCAAAGAGGATGCTTGAAAATCTGGCTGAGGTAGTGATCATGCTTTCAGGTTTAACACTGAAATGTTTAAGTTGAACATGAAGAGGAACAACTTCACTCAGAAGATAGTGAGAGTGAGGAACAAGATGACAGCACAGGTGGTTGAGGTGATTCTGATTTCAACATTGAAGTGAAATTTAGATAGGTACATGGATGGGAGTGCTATAGCATAGTGCAGCTCAATGGACCCAGGCAGATCAATGGATTGGCATGGATTGATCAGCCTTTGGGCCTTTTTTCTGTGCTGTCGTGTTCTATGAACCTATAAGCATGACTCCAGCACAGTGAAACTTTCTTGCTCCAATCTGATGTACTTTCATTGGCATTGACTGTAAAAGAGATTGCTGTTTAATTTAATTTAAGCTATCCTATACCTTACTTTATCCAGATCTTTTTATCAATCTCTGCTCATAGGATTTAACAGTTTTTCATTCTCCTTATCAATTGATGCCTTAATCCCTTTAGAGTCATGGTCAATAACAGAATATCAACTGAAGATATTTGTGTGAATATTTCAAAGGAAAAAGGAAAAGTGGTCAAAGAAATCCCAATTATATTCACTTGAAAGACTGGGATGGAAACGTTCAGATCATACCTGTTGGTGTTGGTGCGGTCGTCACTGAAAAAGAGAAAATTATAAAATTTAATATGAAAGTATCAAATGCAGAATTTTAGACGTCGATGTGATTGTATCAAATGCAGAATAGTTCACAGTTAATGGTGCTGAAATGCGTCAAATGTTCTCCAGTGACAAGCTTCCGTCTTCTCTGATTGCCAGAGGATGTCAGAGAAGTTTCTCCAAAATAACCACTCTAATAACTTAACCGTCATCTCCCTCATACACATTGTAAAGTTACAAGAAAGCAATGAATTTTGTATTAATCATAAAGAAATTTTATCTCAGGTCACTTTCCTGCAATGGAAATCAACTGATTTTTTTTCTTGAATGAGCCAAACCTTGCATGCTGTAGTGATGGCTTCGCGGATTGGCACAACTTTCTAAATGATCTATCGCTCAAATCATTTGCATCTCACTATTTTTCCAAATCAAAGCGATCCTTGAAAATTCTGATCAAATTTAGTCCTGCTGTGGTACAAATTTTACGGTTATCGATCTGAATAAATGTTGGCTTCAGAACCGTTTGCTGTTGTAAACCTTACACAGCAACAGTGCCCAGTTTTGAGAAGTGTTTGTGAATTGGTCCTGGAATCCAAAACTTAGCTGGGAGTTCATTGTTTCCTAAGTAAATTCCACCGAAGACCAGGAAATATGAGAGAATTGTAGAGCCTTGTAATGTATTCATCTCTCAGTCAAAAATATTGCCCAGCCACTAGAGGGAATGGAAGTCAGAAGTGATTAAAATAATCCCTTCAATATGCATGTAGCTCAGTTGAGTACTATTTCTCTGAAATATTGTCAGAAAGCCAATATATTATAACAGAGTATCTTCTAAAGGTAAGAATTGATATGAGAAAATATATTGAAATATCAAGTTCCATTCACTTAATTTCCAATGACCAATAGCCATTTCACTGAAATTGTACAATCAGAATGAAAATTTATTGCTCCTGCCTGTCATGTTATTTGTGCCATTAATTGTAAAAGTGATTGATGTACAATTTAGTTGAAGCTATTTTCTGTTAGTATTGTCAAAGTACTCGTTATCTTAGGTAACTGAGCCAGTCTAATGTACTTAAGACTCATAAAAGCATTTTCAGAAATAAATCACCTTCAAATCCCGTTAGTATCGCACCGTGCAAAGAGGATGCTTCAAAATCTGGCTGAGGTAGTGATCATGCTTTCAGCTTTAACACTGAAATGTTTAAGTTGAACATGAAGAGGAACAACTTCACTCAGAAGATAGTGAGAGTGAGGAACAAGATGACAGCACAGGTGGTTGAGGTGATTCTGATTTCAACATTGAAGTGAAATTTAGATAGGTACATGGATGGGAATGCTATAGCATAGTGCAGCTCAATGGACCTAGGCAGATCAATGGATTGGCATGGATTGATCAGCCTTTGGGCCTTTTTTCTGTGCTGTCGTGTTCTATGAACCTATAAGCATGACTCCAGCACAGTGAAACTTTCTTGCTCCTATCTGATGTCCTTTCATTGGCATTGACTGTAAAAGAGATTGCTGTTTAATTTAATTTAAGCTATCCTATACCTTACTTTATCCAGATCTTTTTATCAATCTCTGCTCATAGGATTTAACAGTTTTTCATTCTCCTTATCAATTGATGCCTTAACCCCTTTAGAGTCATGGTCAATAACAGAATATCAACTGAAGATATTTGAGTGAATATTTCAAAGGAAAAAGGAAAAGTGGTCAAAGAAATCCCAATTATATTCACTTGAAAGACTGGGATGGAAACGTTCAGATCATACCTGTTGGTGTTGGTGAGGTCGTCACTGAAAAAGAGAAAATTATAAAATTTAATATGAAAGTATCAAATGCAGAATTTTAGACGTCGATGTGATTGTATCAAATGCAGAATAGTTCACAGTTAATGGTGCTGAAATGCGTCAAATGTTCTCCAGTGACAAGCTTCCGTCTTCTCTGATTGCCAGAGGATGTCAGAGAAGTTTCTCCAAAATAACCACTCTAATAACTTAACCTTCATCTCCCTCATACACATTGTAAAGTTACAAGAAAGCAACGAATTTTGTATTAACCATGAAGAAATTTTATCTCAGGTCATTTTTCTGCAATGGAAATCAACTGATTTTTTTTCTTCAATGAGGCAAACCTTGCATGCTGTAGTAATAGCTTCGCGGATTGGCACAACTTACTGAATGATCTATCGCTCAAATCATTTGCATCTCACTATTTTTCCAAATCAAAGCGATCCTTGAAAATTCTGATCTAATTTAGTCCTGCTGTGGTACAAATTTTACGGTTATCGATCTGAATAAAAGTTGGCTTCAGAACCGTTTGCTGTTGTAAACTTTACACAGCAACAGTGCCCAATTTTGAGAAGTGCTTGTGAAGTGGTCCTGGAATCCAAAACTTAGCTGGGAGTTCATTGTTTCCTAAGTAAATTCCACCGAGGACCAGGAAATATGAGAGAATTGTAGAGCCTTGTAATGTATTCATCTCTCAGTCAAAAATATTGCCCAGCCACTAGAGGGAATGGAAGTCAGAACTGATTAAAATAATCCCTTCAATATGCATGCAGCTCAGTTGAGTACTATTTCTCTGAAATATTGTCAGAAAGCCAATATATTATAACAGAGTATCTTCTAAAGGTAAGAATTGATATGAGAAAATATATTGAAATATCAAGTTCCATTCACTTAATTTTCAATGACCAATAGCCATTTCACTGAAATTGTACAATCAGAATGAAAATTTATTGCTCCTGCCTGTCATGTTATTTGTGCCATTAATTGTAAAAGAGATTGATGTACAATTTAGTTGAAGCTATTTTCTATCAGTATTGTCAAAGTACTCGCTATCTTAGGTAACTGAGCCAGTCTAATGTACTTCATACTCATAAAAGCATTTTCAGAAATAAATCACCTTCAAATCCCGTTCGTATCGCACCGTGCAAAGAGGATGCTTGAAAATCTGGCTGAGGTAGTGATAATGCTTTCAGCTTTAACACTGAAATGTTTAAGTTGAACATGAAGAGGAACAACTTCACTCAGAAGATAGTGAGAGTGAGGAACAAGATGACAGCACAGGTGGTTGAGGTGATTCTGATTTCAACATTGAAGTGAAATTTAGATAGGTACATGGATGGGAGTGCTATAGCATAGTGCAGCTCAATGGACCCAGGCAGATCAATGGATTGGCATGGATTGATTAGCCTTTGGGCCTTTTTTCTGTGCTGTCGTGTTCTATGAACCTATAAGCATGACTCCAGCACAGTGAAACTTTCTTGCTCCAATCTGATGTCCTTTCATTGGCATTGACTGTAAAAGAGATTGCTGTTTAATTTAATTTAAGCTATCCTATACCTTACTTTATCCAGATCTTTTTATCAATCTCTGCTCATAGGATTTAACAGTTTTTCATTCTCCTTATCAATTGATGCCTTAATCCCTTTCGAGTCATGGTCAATAACAGAATATCAACTGAAGATATTTGTGTGAATATTTCAAAGGAAAAAGGAAAAGTGGTCAAAGAAATCCCAATTATATTCACTTGAAAGACTGGGATGGAAACGTTCAGATCATACCTGTTGGTGTTGGTGCGGTCGTCACTGAAAAAGAGAAAATTATAAAATTTAATATGAAAGTATCAAATGCAGAATTTTAGACGTCGATGTGATTGTATCAAATGCAGAATAGTTCACAGTTAATGGTGCTGAAATGCGTCAAATGTTCTCCAGTGACAAGCTTCCGTCTTCTCTGATTGCCAGAGGATGTCAGAGAAGTTTCTCCAAAATAACCACTCTAATAACTTAACCGTCATCTCCCTCATACACATTGTAAAGTGACAAGAAAGCAATGAATTTTGTATTAATCATAAAGAAATTTTATCTCAGGTCACTTTCCTGCAATGGAAATCAACTGATTTTTTTTCTTGAATGAGCCAAACCTTGCATGCTGTAGTGATGGCTTCGCGGATTGGCACAACTTTCTAAATGATCTATCGCTCAAATCATTTGCATCTCACTATTTTTCCAAATCAAAGCGATCCTTGAAAATTCTGATCTAATTTAGTCCTGCTGTGGTACAAATTTTACGGTTATCGATCTGAATAAATGTTGGCTTCAGAACCGTTTGCTGTTGTAAACCTTACACAGCAACAGTGCCCAGTTTTGAGAAGTGCTTGTGAATTGGTCCTGGAATCCAAAACTTAGCTGGGAGTTCATTGTTTCCTAAGTAAATTCCACCGAAGACCAGGAAATATGAGAGAATTGTAGAGCCTTGTAATGTATTCATCTCTCAGTCAAAAATATTGCCCAGCCACTAGAGGGAATGGAAGTCAGAAGTGATTAAAATAATCCCTTCAATATGCATGTAGCTCAGTTGAGTACTATTTCTCTGAAATATTGTCAGAAAGCCAATATATTATAACACAGTATCTTCTAAAGGTAAGAATTGATATGCGAAAATATATTGAAATATCAAGTTCCGTTCACTTAATTTTCAATGACCAATAGCCATTTCACTGAAATTGTACAATCAGAATGAAAATTTATTGCTAATGCCTGTCATGTTATTTGTGCCATTAATTGTAAAAGAGATTGATGTACAATTTAGTTGAAGCTATTTTCTATTAGTATTGTCAAAGTACTCGTTATCTTAGGTAACTGAGCCAGTCTAATGTACTTAATACTCATAAAAGCATTTTCAGAAATAAATCACCTTCAAATCCCGTTAGTATCGCACGGTGCAAAGAGGATGCTTGAAAATCTGGCTGAGGTAGTGATCATGCTTTCGGCTTTAACACTGAAATGTTTAAGTTGAACATGAAGAGGAACAACTTCACTCAGAAGATAGTGAGAGTGATGAACAAGATGACAGCACAGGTGGTTGACGCGATTCTGATTTCAACATTGAAGTGAAATTTAGATAGGTACATGGATGGGAGTGCTATAGCATAGTGCAGCTCAATGGACCCAGGGAGATCAATGGATTGGCATGGATTGATCAGCCTTTGGGCCTTTTTTCTGTGCTGTCGTGTTCTATGAACCTGTAAGCATGACTCCAGCACAGTGAACCTTTCTCTCTCCAATCTGATGTCCTTTCATTGGCATTGACTGTAAAAGAGATTGCTGTTTAATTTAATTTAAGCTATCCTATACCTTACTTTATCCAGATCTTTTTATCAATCTCTGCTCATAGGATTTAACAGTTTTTCATTCTCCTTATCAATTGATGCCTTGAGAGTCATGGACAATAACAGAATATCAACTGAAGATATTTGTGTGAATATTTCAAAGGAAAAAGGAAAAGTGGTCAAAGAAATCCCAATTATATTCACTTGAAAGACTGGGATGGAAACGTTCAGATCATACCTGTTGGTGTTGGTGAGGTCGTCACTGAAAAAGAGAAAATTATAAAATTTAATATGAAACTATCAAATGCGGAATTTTAGACGTCGATGTGATTGTATCAAATGCAGAATAGTTCACAGTTAACGGTGCTGAAATGCGTCAAATGTTCTCCAGTGACAAGCTTCCGTCTTCTCTGATTGCCAGAGGATGTCAGAGAAGTTTCTCTAAAATAACCACTCTAATAACTTAACCTTCATCTCCCTCATACACATTGTAAAGTTACAAGAAAGCAACGAATTTTGTATTAACCATGAAGAAATTTTATCTCAGTTCATTTTCCTGCAATGGAAATCAACTGATTTTTTTTCTTCAATGAGCCAAACCTTACATGCTGTAGTAATGGCTTCGCGGATTGGCACAACTTACTGAATGATCTATCGCTCAAATCATTTGCATCTCACTATTTTTCCAAATCAAAGCGATCCTTGAAAATTCTGATCTAATTTAGTCCTGCTGTGGTACAAATTTTACGGTTATCGATCTGAATAAAAGTTGGCTTCAGAACCGTTTGCTGTTGTAAACTTTACACAGCAACAGTGCCCAATTTTGAGAAGTGCTTGTGAAGTGGTCCTGGAATCCAAAACTTAGCTGGGAGTTCATTGTTTCCTAAGTAAATTCCACCGAGGACCAGGAAATATGAGAGAATTGTAGAGCCTTGTAATGTATTCATCTCTCAGTCAAAAATATTGCCCAGCCACTAGAGGGAATGGAAGTCAGAACTGATTAAAATAATCCCTTCAATGTGCAGGGAGCTCAGTTGAGTACTATTTCTCTGAAATATTGTCAGAAAGCCAATACATAATAACAGAGTATCTTCTAAAGGTAAGAATTGATATGAGAAAATATATTGAAATATCAAGTTCCATTCACTTAATTTTCAATGACCAATAGCCATTTCACTGAAATTGTACAACTAGAATGAAAATTTATTGCTCCTGCCTGTCATGTTATTTGTGCCATTAATTGTAAAAGAGATTGATGTACAATTTAGTTGAAGCTATTTTCTATTAGTATTGTCAAAGTACTCGCTATCTTAGGTGACTGAGCCAGTCTAATGTACTTCATACTCATAAAAGCATTTTCAGAAATAAATCACCTTCAAATCCCGTTAGTATCGCACGGTGCAAAGAGGATGCTTGAAAATCTGGCTGAGGTGGTGATCATGCTTTCAGCTTTAACACTGAAATGTTTCAGTTGAACATGAAGAGGAACAACTTCACTCAGAAGATAGTGAGAGTGAGGAACAAGATGACAGCACAGGTGGTTGATGATTCTGATTTCAACATTGAAGTGAAATTTAGATAGGTACATGGATGGGAGTGCTATAGCATAGTGCAGCTCAATGGACCCAGGCAGATCAATGGATTGGCATGGATTGATCAGCCTTTGGGCCTTTTTTCTGTGCTGTCGTGTTCTATGAACCTATAAGCATGACTCCAGCACAGTGAAACTTTCTTGCTCCAATCTGATGTCCTTTCATTGGCATTGACTGTAAAAGAGATTGCTGTTTAATTTAATTTAAGCTATCCTATACCTTACTTTATCCAGATCTTTTTATCAATCTCTGCTCATAGGATTTAACAGTTTTTCATTCTCCTTATCAATTGATGCCTTAATCCCTTTAGAGTC
Organism: Mobula hypostoma; assembly: GCF_963921235.1. Classification (NCBI taxonomy): domain Eukaryota; kingdom Metazoa; phylum Chordata; class Chondrichthyes; order Myliobatiformes; family Myliobatidae; genus Mobula; species Mobula hypostoma. The sequence goes on along the minus strand of NC_086102.1, from coordinate 183,775,726 downwards.
ATGGTCAATAACAGAATATCAACTGAAGATATTTGTGTGAAAGGAAAAAGGAAAAGTGGTCAAAGAAATCCCAATTATATTCACTTGAAAGACTGGGATGGAAACGTTCAGATCATACCTGTTGGTGTTGGTGAGGTCGTCACTGAAAAAGAGAAAATTAATAAATTTAATATGAAACTATCAAATGCAGAATTTTAGATGTCGATGTGATTGTATCAAATGCAGAATAGTTCACAGTTAACGGTGCTGAAATGCGTCAAATGTTCTCCAGTGACAAGCTACGTCTTCTCTGATTGCCAGAGGATGTCAGAGAAGTTTGTCCAAAATAACCACTCTAATAACTTAACCGTCATCTCCCTCATACACATTGTAAAGTGACAAGAAAGCAATGAATTTTGTATTAACGATAAAGAAATTTTATCTCAGGTCACTTTCCTGCAATGGAAATCAACTGATTTTTTTTCTTCAATGAGCCAAACCTTGCATGCTGTAGTGATGGCTTCGCGGATTGGCACAACTTTCTAAATGATCTATCGCTCAAATCGTTTGCATCTCACAATTTTTCCAAATCAAAGCGACGCTTGAAAATTCTGATCTAATTTAGTCCTGCTGTGGTACAAATTTTACGGTTATCGATCTGAATAAATGTTGGCTTCATAACCGTTTGCTGTTGTAAACCTTACACAGCAACAGTGCCCAATTTTGAGAAGTGCTTGTGAAGTGGTCCTGGAATCCAAAACTTAGCTGGGAGTTCATTGTTTCCTAAGTAAATTCCACCGAGGACCAGGAAATAGAAACATAGACATAGAAACATAGAAAATAGGTGCAGGAGGAGGCCATTCGGCCCTTTGAGCCTGCACCGCCATTTATTATGATCATGGCTGATCATCCAACTCAGAACCCAGCCTTCCCTCCATACCCCCTGACCCCTGTAGCCACAAGGGCCATATCTAACTTCCTTTTAAACATAGCTAATGAACTGGCCTCAACAGTTTGCTGTGGCAGAGAATTCCACAGATTCACCACTCTCTGTGTGAAGAAGTTTTTCCTAACCTCGGTCCTAAAAGGCTTCCCCTCTATCCTCAAACTGTGACCCCTCGTTCTGGACCTCCCCAACATCGGGAACAATCTTCCCGCATCTAGCCTGTCCAATCCCTTTAGGATCTTATACGTTTCAATCAGATCCCCCCTCAATCTTCTAAATTCCAACGAGTACAAGCCCAGTTCATCCAGTCTTTCTTCATATGAAAGACCTGCCATCCCAGGAATCAATCTGGTTAACCTTCTTTGTACTCCCTCTATGGCAAAGATGTCTTTCCTCAGATTAGGGGACCAAAACTGCACACAATACTCCAGGTGTGGTCTCACCAATGCCTTGTACAACTGCAGTAGGACCTCCCTGCTCCTGTACTCGAATCCTCTCGCTATAAATGCCAGCATACCGTTCGCCTTTTTCACCGCCTGCTGTACCTGCATGCCCACTTTCAATGACTGGTGTATAATGACACCCAGGTCTCGTTGCACCTCCCCTTTTCCTAATCGGCCACCATTCAGATAATAATCTGTTTTCCTATTTTTGCCACCAAAGTGGATAACTTCACATTTATCCACATTAAATTGCATCTGCCATGAGTTTGCCCACTCACCCGACCTATCCAAGTCACCCTGCATCCTCTTAGCATCCTCCTCACTGCTAACACTGCCACCAATATAAGAGAATTGTAGAGCCTTGTAATGTATTCATCTCTCAGTCAAAAATATTGCCCAGCCACTAGAGGGAATGGAAGTCAGAACTGATTAAAATAATCCCTTCAATGTGCATGTAGCTCAGTTGAGTACTATTTCTCTGAAATATTGTCAGAAAGCCAATACATAATAACAGAGTATCTTCTAAAGGTAAGAATTGATATGAGAAAATATATTGAAATATCAAGTTCCATTCACTTAATTTTCAATGACCAATAGCCATTTCACTGAAATTGTACAATCAGAATGAAAATTTATTGCTCCTGCCTGTCATGTTATTTGTGCCATTAATTGTAAAAGAGATTGATGTACAATTTAGTTGAAGCTATTTTCTATTAGTATTGTCAAAGTACTCGCTATCTTAGGTAACTGAGCCAGTCTAATGTACTTAATACTCATGAAAGCATTTTCAGAAATAAATCACCTTCAAATCCCGTTAGTATCGCACCGTGCAAAGAGGATGCTTGAAAATCTGGCTGAGGTAGTGATCATGCTTTCAGCTTTAACACTGAAATGTTTAAGTTGAACATGAAGAGGAACAACTTCACTCAGAAGATAGTGAGAGTGAGGAACAAGATGACAGCACAGGTGGTTGAGGTGATTCTGATTTCAACATTGAAGTGAAATTTAGATAGGTACATGGATGGGAGTGCTATAGCATAGTGCAGCTCAATGGACCCAGGCAGATCAATGGATTGGCATGGATTGATCAGCCTTTGGGCCTTTTTTCTGTGCTGTCGTGTTCTATGAACCTATAAGCATGACTCCAGCACAGTGAAACTTTCTTGCTCCAATCTGATGTCCTTTCATTGGCATTGACTGTAAAAGAGATTGCTGTTTAATTTAATTTAAGCTATCCTATACCTTACTTTATCCAGATCTTTTTATCAATCTCTGCTCATAGGATTTAACAGTTTTTCATTCTCCTTATCAATTGATGCCTTAATCCCTTTAGAGTCATGGTCAATAACAGAATATCAACTGAAGATATTTGTGTGAATATTTCAAAGGAAAAAGGAAAAGTGGTCAAAGAAATCCCAATTATATTCACTTGAAAGACTGGGATGGAAACGTTCAGATCATACCTGTTGGTGTTGGTGAGGTCGTCACTGAAAAAGAGAAAATTATAAAATTTAATATGAAACTATCAAATGCAGAATTTTAGACGTCGATGTGATTGTATCAAATGCAGAATAGTTCACAGTTAACGGTGCTGAAATGCGTCAAATGTTCTCCAGTGACAAGCTTCCGTCTTCTCTGATTGCCAGAGGATGTCAGAGAAGTTTCTCCAAAATAACCACTCTAATAACTTAACCTTCATCTCCCTCATACACATTGTAAAGTGACAAGAAAGCAATGAATTTTGTATTAACCATAAAGAAATTTTATCTCAGGTCACTTTCCTGCAATGGAAATCAACTGATTTTTTTTCTTCAATGAGCCAAACCTTGCATGCTGTAGTGATGGCTTCGCGGATTGGCACAACTTTCTAAATGATCTATCGCTCAAATCATTTGCATCTCACTATTTTTCCAAATCAAAGCGATCCTTGAAAATTCTGATCTAATTTAGTCCTGCTGTGGTACAAATTTTACGGTTATCGATCTGAATAAATGTTGGCTTCAGAACCGTTTGCTGTTGTAAACCTTACACAGCAACAGTGCCCAATTTTGAGAAGTGCTTGTGAAGTGGTCCTGGAATCCAAAACTTAGCTGGGAGTTCATTGTTTCCTAAGTAAATTCCACCGAGGACCAGGAAATATGAGAGAATTGTAGAGCCTTGTAATGTATTCATCTCTCAGTCAAAAATATTGCCCAGCCACTAGAGGGAATGGAAGTCAGAACTGATTAAAATAATCCCTTCAATGTGCATGTAGCTCAGTTGAGTACTATTTCTCTGAAATATTGTCAGAAAGCCAATATATTATAACAGAGTATCTTCTAAAGGTAAGAATTGATATGAGAAAATATATTGAAATATCAAGTTCCATTCACTTAATTTTCAATGACCAATAGCCATTTCACTGAAATTGTACAATCAGAATGAAAATTTATTGCTCCTGCCTGTCATGTTATTTGTGCCATTAATTGTAAAAGAGATTGATGTACAATTTAGTTGAAGCTATTTTCTATTAGTATTGTCAAAGTACTCGCTATCTTAGGTAACTGAGCCAGTCTAATGTACTTAATACTCATAAAAGCATTTTCAGAAATAAATCACCTTCAAATCCCGTTAGTATCGCACCGTGCAAAGAGGATGCTTGAAAATCTGGCTGAGGTAGTGATCATGCTTTCAGCTTTAACACTGAAATGTTTAAGTTGAACATGAAGAGGAACAACTTCACTCAGAAGATAGTGAGAGTGAGGAACAAGATGACAGCACAGGTGGTTGAGGTGATTCTGATTTCAACATTGAAGTGAAATTTAGATAGGTACATGGATGGGAGTGCTATAGCATAGTGCAGCTCAATGGACCCAGGCAGATCAATGGATTGGCATGGATTGATCAGCCTTTGGGCCTTTTTTCTGTGCTGTCGTGTTCTATGAACCTATAAGCATGACTCCAGCACAGTGAAACTTTCTTGCTCCAATCTGATGTCCTTTCATTGGCATTGACTGTAAAAGAGATTGCTGTTTAATTTAATTTAAGCTATCCTATACCTTACTTTATCCAGATCTTTTTATCAATCTCTGCTCATAGGATTTAACAGTTTTTCATTCTCCTTATCAATTGATGCCTTAATCCCTTTAGAGTCATGGTCAATAACAGAATATCAACTGAAGATATTTGTGTGAATATTTCAAAGGAAAAAGGAAAAGTGGTCAAAGAAATCCCAATTATATTCACTTGAAAGACTGGGATGGAAACGTTCAGATCATACCTGTTGGTGTTGGTGAGGTCGTCACTGAAAAAGAGAAAATTATAAAATTTAATATGAAACTATCAAATGCAGAATTTTAGACGTCGATGTGATTGTATCAAATGCAGAATAGTTCACAGTTAACGGTGCTGAAATGCGTCAAATGTTCTCCAGTGACAAGCTTCCGTCTTCTCTGATTGCCAGAGGATGTCAGAGAAGTTTCTCCAAAATAACCACTCTAATAACTTAACCTTCATCTCCCTCATACACATTGTAAAGTTACAAGAAAGCAATGAATTTTGTATTAACCATAAAGAAATTTTATCTCAGGTCACTTTCCTGCAATGGAAATCAACTGATTTTTTTTCTTCAATGAGCCAAACCTTGCATGCTGTAGTGATGGCTTCGCGGATTGGCACAACTTTCTAAATGATCTATCGCTCAAATCATTTGCATCTCACTATTTTTCCAAATCAAAGCGATCCTTGAAAATTCTGATCTAATTTAGTCCTGCTGTGGTACAAATTTTACGGTTATCGATCTGAATAAATGTTGGCTTCAGAACCGTTTGCTGTTGTAAACCTTACACAGCAACAGTGCCCAGTTTTGAGAAGTGCTTGTGAAGTGGTCCTGGAATCCAAAACTTAGCTGGGAGTTCATTGTTTCCTAAGTAAATTCCACCGAGGACCAGGAAATATGAGAGAATTGTAGAGCCTTGTAATGTATTCATCTCTCAGTCAAAAATATTGCCCAGCCACTAGAGGGAATGGAAGTCAGAACTGATTAAAATAATCCCTTCAATGTGCATGTAGCTCAGTTGAGTACTATTTCTCTGAAATATTGTCAGAAAGCCAATATATTATAACAGAGTATCTTCTAAAGGTAAGAATTGATATGAGAAAATATATTGAAATATCAAGTTCCATTCACTTAATTTTCAATGACCAATAGCCATTTCACTGAAATTGTACAATCAGAATGAAAATTTATTGCTCCTGCCTGTCATGTTATTTGTGCCATTAATTGTAAAAGAGATTGATGTACAATTTAGTTGAAGCTATTTTCTATTAGTATTGTCAAAGTACTCGTTATCTTAGGTAACTGAGCCAGTCTAATGTACTTAATACTCATAAAAGCATTTTCAGAAATAAATCACCTTCAAATCCCGTTAGTATCGCACCGTGCAAAGAGGATGCTTGAAAATCTGGCTGAGGTAGTGATCATGCTTTCAGCTTTAACACTGAAATGTTTAAGTTGAACATGAAGAGGAACAACTTCACTCAGAAGATAGTGAGAGTGAGGAACAAGATGACAGCACAGGTGGTTGAGGTGATTCTGATTTCAACATTGAAGTGAAATTTAGATAGGTACATGGATGGGAGTGCTATAGCATAGTGCAGCTCAATGGACCCAGGCAGATCAATGGATTGGCATGGATTGATCAGCCTTTGGGCCTTTTTTCTGTGCTGTCGTGTTCTATGAACCTATAAGCATGACTCCAGCACAGTGAAACTTTCTTGCTCCAATCTGATGTCCTTTCATTGGCATTGACTGTAAAAGAGATTGCTGTTTAATTTAATTTAAGCTATCCTATACCTTACTTTATCCAGATCTTTTTATCAATCTCTGCTCATAGGATTTAACAGTTTTTCATTCTCCTTATCAATTGATGCCTTAATCCCTTTAGAGTCATGGTCAATAACAGAATATCAACTGAAGATATTTGTGTGAATATTTCAAAGGAAAAAGGAAAAGTGGTCAAAGAAATCCCAATTATATTCACTTGAAAGACTGGGATGGAAACGTTCAGATCATACCTGTTGGTGTTGGTGAGGTCGTCACTGAAAAAGAGAAAATTATAAAATTTAATATGAAACTATCAAATGCAGAATTTTAGACGTCGATGTGATTGTATCAAATGCAGAATAGTTCACAGTTAACGGTGCTGAAATGCGTCAAATGTTCTCCAGTGACAAGCTTCCGTCTTCTCTGATTGCCAGAGGATGTCAGAGAAGTTTCTCCAAAATAACCACTCTAATAACTTAACCTTCATCTCCCTCATACACATTGTAAAGTTACAAGAAAGCAATGAATTTTGTATTAACCATAAAGAAATTTTATCTCAGGTCACTTTCCTGCAATGGAAATCAACTGATTTTTTTTCTTCAATGAGCCAAACCTTGCATGCTGTAGTGATGGCTTCGCGGATTGGCACAACTTTCTAAATGATCTATCGCTCAAATCATTTGCATCTCACTATTTTTCCAAATCAAAGCGATCCTTGAAAATTCTGATCTAATTTAGTCCTGCTGTGGTACAAATTTTACGGTTATCGATCTGAATAAATGTTGGCTTCAGAACCGTTTGCTGTTGTAAACCTTACACAGCAACAGTGCCCAATTTTGAGAAGTGCTTGTGAAGTGGTCCTGGAATCCAAAACTTAGCTGGGAGTTCATTGTTTCCTAAGTAACTTCCACCGAGGACCAGGAAATATGAGAGAATTGTAGAGCCTTGTAATGTATTCATCTCTCAGTCAAAAATATTGCCCAGCCACTAGAGGGAATGGAAGTCAGAACTGATTAAAATAATCCCTTCAATGTGCATGTAGCTCAGTTGAGCACTATTTCTCTGAAATATTGTCAGAAAGCCAATATATTATAACAGAGTATCTTCTAAAGGTAAGAATTGATATGAGAAAATATATTGAAATATCAAGTTCCATTCACTTAATTTTCAATGACCAATAGCCATTTCACTGAAATTGTACAACTAGAATGAAAATTTATTGCTCCTGCCTGTCATGTTATTTGTGCCATTAATTGTAAAAGAGATTGATGTACAATTTAGTTGAAGCTATTTTCTATTAGTATTGTCAAAGTACTCGCTATCTTAGGTAACTGAGCCAGTCTAATGTACTTAATACTCATAAAAGCATTTTCAGAAATAAATCACCTTCAAATCCCGTTAGTATCGCACCGTGCAAAGAGGATGCTTGAAAATCTGGCTGAGGTAGTGATCATGCTTTCAGCTTTAACACTGAAATGTTTAAGTTGAACATGAAGAGGAACAACTTCACTCAGAAGATAGTGAGAGTGAGGAACAAGATGACAGCACAGGTGGTTGAGGTGATTCTGATTTCAACATTGAAGTGAAATTTAGATAGGTACATGGATGGGAGTGCTATAGCATAGTGCAGCTCAATGGACCCAGGCAGATCAATGGATTGGCATGGATTGATCAGCCTTTGGGCCTTTTTTCTGTGCTGTCGTGTTCTATGAACCTATAAGCATGACTCCAGCACAGTGAAACTTTCTTGCTCCAATCTGATGTCCTTTCATTGGCATTGACTGTAAAAGAGATTGCTGTTTAATTTAATTTAAGCTATCCTATACCTTACTTTATCCAGATCTTTTTATCAATCTCTGCTCATAGGATTTAACAGTTTTTCATTCTCCTTATCAATTGATGCCTTAATCCCTTTAGAGTCATGGTCAATAACAGAATATCAACTGAAGATATTTGTGTGAATATTTCAAAGGAAAAAGGAAAAGTGGTCAAAGAAATCCCAATTATATTCACTTGAAAGACTGGGATGGAAACGTTCAGATCATACCTGTTGGTGTTGGTGAGGTCGTCACTGAAAAAGAGAAAATTATAAAATTTAATATGAAACTATCAAATGCAGAATTTTAGACGTCGATGTGATTGTATCAAATGCAGAATAGTTCACAGTTAACGGTGCTGAAATGCGTCAAATGTTCTCCAGTGACAAGCTTCCGTCTTCTCTGATTGCCAGAGGATGTCAGAGAAGTTTCTCCAAAATAACCACTCTAATAACTTAACCTTCATCTCCCTCATACACATTGTAAAGTTACAAGAAAGCAATGAATTTTGTATTAACCATAAAGAAATTTTATCTCAGGTCACTTTCCTGCAATGGAAATCAACTGATTTTTTTTCTTCAATGAGCCAAACCTTGCATGCTGTAGTGATGGCTTCGCGGATTGGCACAACTTTCTAAATGATCTATCGCTCAAATCATTTGCATCTCACTATTTTTCCAAATCAAAGCGATCCTTGAAAATTCTGATCTAATTTAGTCCTGCTGTGGTACAAATTTTACGGTTATCGATCTGAATAAATGTTGGCTTCAGAACCGTTTGCTGTTGTAAACCTTACACAGCAACAGTGCCCAGTTTTGAGAAGTGCTTGTGAAGTGGTCCTGGAATCCAAAACTTAGCTGGGAGTTCATTGTTTCCTAAGTAAATTCCACCGAGGACCAGGAAATATGAGAGAATTGTAGAGCCTTGTAATGTATTCATCTCTCAGTCAAAAATATTGCCCAGCCACTAGAGGGAATGGAAGTCAGAACTGATTAAAATAATCCCTTCAATGTGCATGTAGCTCAGTTGAGTACTATTTCTCTGAAATATTGTCAGAAAGCCAATATATTATAACAGAGTATCTTCTAAAGGTAAGAATTGATATGAGAAAATATATTGAAATATCAAGTTCCATTCACTTAATTTTCAATGACCAATAGCCATTTCACTGAAATTGTACAATCAGAATGAAATTTATTGCTCCTGCCTGTCATGTTATTTGTGCCATTAATTGTAAAAGAGATTGATGTACAATTTAGTTGAAGCTATTTTCTATTAGTATTGTCAAAGTACTCGTTATCTTAGGTAACTGAGCCAGTCTAATGTACTTAATACTCATAAAAGCATTTTCAGAAATAAATCACCTTCAAATCCCGTTAGTATCGCACCGTGCAAAGAGGATGCTTGAAAATCTGGCTGAGGTAGTGATCATGCTTTCAGGTTTAACACTGAAATGTTTAAGTTGAACATGAAGAGGAACAACTTCACTCAGAAGATAGTGAGAGTGAGGAACAAGATGACAGCACAGGTGGTTGACGTGATTCTGATTTCAACATTGAAGTGAAATTTAGATAGGTACATGGATGGGAGTGCTATAGCATAGTGCAGCTCAATGGACCCAGGCAGATCAATGGATTGGCATGGATTGATCAGCCTTTGGGCCTTTTTTCTGTGCTGTCGTGTTCTATGAACCTATAAGCATGACTCCAGCACAGTGAAACTTTCTTGCTCCAATCTGATGTCCTTTCATTGGCATTGACTGTAAAAGAGATTGCTGTTTAATTTAATTTAAGCTATCCTATACCTTACTTTATCCAGATCTTTTTATCAATCTCTGCTCATAGGATTTAACAGTTTTTCATTCTCCTTATCAATTGATGCCTTAATCCCTTTAGAGTCATGGTCAATAACAGAATATCAACTGAAGATATTTGTGTGAATATTTCAAAGGAAAAAGGAAAAGTGGTCAAAGAAATCCCAATTATATTCACTTGAAAGACTGGGATGGAAACGTTCAGATCATACCTGTTGGTGTTGGTGAGGTCGTCACTGAAAAAGAGAAAATTATAAAATTTAATATGAAACTATCAAATGCAGAATTTTAGACGTCGATGTGATTGTATCAAATGCAGAATAGTTCACAGTTAATGGTGCTGAAATGCGTCAAATGTTCTCCAGTGACAAGCTTCCGTCTTCTCTGATTGCCAGAGGATGTCAGAGAAGTTTCTCCAAAATAACCACTCTAATAACTTAACCTTCATCTCCCTCATACACATTGTAAAGTTGCAAGAAAGCAATGAATTTTGTATTAACCATAAAGAAATTTTATCTCAGGTCACTTTCCTGCAATGGAAATTAACTGATTTTTTTTCTTCAATGAGCCAAACCTTGCATGCTGTAGTGATGGCTTCGCGGATTGGCACAACTTTCTAAATGATCTATCGCTCAAATTATTTGCATCTCACTATTTTTCCAAATCAAAGCGATCCTTGAAAATTCTGATCTAATTTAGTCCTGCTGTGGTACAAATTTTACGGTTATCGATCTGAATAAATGTTGGCTTCAGAACCTTTTGCTGTTGTAAACCTTACACATCAACATTGCCCAGTTTTGAGAAGTGCTTGTGAAGTGGTCCTGGAATCCAAAACTTAGCTGGGAGTTCATTGTTTCCTAAGTAAATTCCACCGAGGACCAGGAAATATGAGAGAATTGTAGAGCCTTGTAATGTATTCATCTCTCAGTCAAAAATATTGCCCAGCCACTAGAGGGAATGGAAGTCAGAACTGATTAAAATAATCCCTTCAATGTGCATGTAGCTCAGTTGAGTACTATTTCTCTGAAATATTGTCAGAAAGCCAATATATTATAACAGAGTATCTTCTAAAGGTAAGAATTGATATGAGAAAATATATTGAAATATCAAGTTCCATTCACTTAATTTTCAATGACCAATAGCCATTTCACTGAAATTGTACAATCAGAATGAAAATTTATTGCTCCTGCCTGTCATGTTATTTGTGCCATTAATTGTAAAAGAGATTGATGTACAATTTAGTTGAAGCTATTTTCTATTAGTATTGTCAAAGTACTCGTTATCTTAGGTAACTGAGCCAGTCTAATGTACTTAATACTCATAAAAGCATTTTCAGAAATAAATCACCTTCAAATCCCGTTAGTATCGCACCGTGCAAAGAGGATGCTTGAAAATCTGGCTGAGGTAGTGATCATGCTTTCAGCTTTAACACTGAAATGTTTAAGTTGAACATGAAGAGGAACAACTTCACTCAGAAGATAGTGAGAGTGAGGAACAAGATGACAGCACAGGTGGTTGAGGTGATTCTGATTTCAACATTGAAGTGAAATTTAGATAGGTACATGGATGGGAGTGCTATAGCATAGTGCAGCTCAATGGACCCAGGCAGATCAATGGATTGGCATGGATTGATCAGCCTTTGGGCCTTTTTTCTGTGCTGTCGTGTTCTATGAACCTATAAGCATGACTCCAGCACAGTGAAACTTTCTTGCTCCAATCTGATGTCCTTTCATTGGCATTGACTGTAAAAGAGATTGCTGTTTAATTTAATTTAAGCTATCCTATACCTTACTTTATCCAGATCTTTTTATCAATCTCTGCTCATAGGATTTAACAGTTTTTCATTCTCCTTATCAATTGATGCCTTAATCCCTTTAGAGTCATGGTCAATAACAGAATATCAACTGAAGATATTTGTGTGAATATTTCAAAGGAAAAAGGAAAAGTGGTCAAAGAAATCCCAATTATATTCACTTGAAAGACTGGGATGGAAACGTTCAGATCATACCTGTTGGTGTTGGTGAGGTCGTCACTGAAAAAGAGAAAATTATAAAATTTAATATGAAACTATCAAATGCAGAATTTTAGACGTCGATGTGATTGTATCAAATGCAGAATAGTTCACAGTTAATGGTGCTGAAATGCGTCAAATGTTCTCCAGTGACAAGCTTCCGTCTTCTCTGATTGCCAGAGGATGTCAGAGAAGTTTCTCCAAAATAACCACTCTAATAACTTAACCTTCATCTCCCTCATACACATTGTAAAGTTACAAGAAAGCAATGAATTTTGTATTAACCATAAAGAAATTTTATCTCAGGTCACTTTCCTGCAATGGAAATCAACTGATTTTTTTTCTTCAATGAGCCAAACCTTGCATGCTGTAGTGATGGCTTCGCGGATTGGCACAACTTTCTAAATGATCTATCGCTCAAATCATTTGCATCTCACTATTTTTCCAAATCAAAGCGATCCTTGAAAATTCTGATCTAATTTAGTCCTGCTGTGGTACAAATTTTACGGTTATCGATCTGAATAAATGTTGGCTTCAGAACCGTTTGCTGTTGTAAACCTTACACAGCAACAGTGCCCAGTTTTGAGAAGTGCTTGTGAAGTGGTCCTGGAATCCAAAACTTAGCTGGGAGTTCATTGTTTCCTAAGTAAATTCCACCGAGGACCAGGAAATATGAGAGAATTGTAGAGCCTTGTAATGTATTCATCTCTCAGTCAAAAATATTGCCCAGCCACTAGAGGGAATGGAAGTCAGAACTGATTAAAATAATCCCTTCAATGTGCATGTAGCTCAGTTGAGTACTATTTCTCTGAAATATTGTCAGAAAGCCAATATATTATAACAGAGTATCTTCTAAAGGTAAGAATTGATATGAGAAAATATATTGAAATATCAAGTTCCATTCACTTAATTTTCAATGACCAATAGCCATTTCACTGAAATTGTACAATCAGAATGAAAATTTATTGCTCCTGCCTGTCATGTTATTTGTGCCATTAATTGTAAAAGAGATTGATGTACAATTTAGTTGAAGCTATTTTCTATTAGTATTGTCAAAGTACTCGTTATCTTAGGTAACTGAGCCAGTCTAATGTACTTAATACTCATAAAAGCATTTTCAGAAATAAATCACCTTCAAATCCCGTTAGTATCGCACCGTGCAAAGAGGATGCTTGAAAATCTGGCTGAGGTAGTGATCATGCTTTCAGCTTTAACACTGAAATGTTTAAGTTGAACATGAAGAGGAACAACTTCACTCAGAAGATAGTGAGAGTGAGGAACAAGATGACAGCACAGGTGGTTGAGGTGATTCTGATTTCAACATTGAAGTGAAATTTAGATAGGTACATGGATGGGAGTGCTATAGCATAGTGCAGCTCAATGGACCCAGGCAGATCAATGGATTGGCATGGATTGATCAGCCTTTGGGCCTTTTTTCTGTGCTGTCGTGTTCTATGAACCTATAAGCATGACTCCAGCACAGTGAAACTTTCTTGCTCCAATCTGATGTATTTTCATTGGTATTGACTGTAAAAGAGATTGCTGTTTAATTTAATTTAAGCTATCCTATCCCTTACTTTATCCAGATCTTTTTATCAATCTCTGCTCACAGGATTTAACAGTTTTTCATTCTCCTTATCAATTGATGCCTTAATCCCTTTAGAGTCATGGTCAATAACAGAATATCAACTGAAGATATTTGTGTGTATATTTCAAAGGAAAAGGAAAAAGGAAAAGTGGTCAAAGAAATCCCAATTATATTCACTCGAAAGACTGGGATGGAAACGTTCAGATCATACCTGTTGGTGTTGGTGAGGTCGTCACTGAAAAAGAGAAAATTATAAAATTTAATATGAAACTATCCAATGCAGAATTTAAGATGTCGATGTGATTGTATCAAATGCAGAATAGTTCACAGTTAATGGTGCTGAAATGCGTCAAATGTTCTCCAGTGACAAGCTTCCATCTGCTCTGATTGACAGAGGATGTCAGAGAAGTTTCTCCAAAATAACCACTCTAATAACTTAACCTTCATCTCCCTCATACACATTGTAAAGTTACAAGAAAGCAATGAATTTTGTATTAACCATAAAGAAATTTTATCTCAGGTCACTTTCCTGCAATGGAAATCAACTGATTTTTTTTCTTCAATGAGCCAAACCTTGCATGCTGTAGTAATGGCTTCGCAGATTGGCACAACTTACTGAATGATCTATCGCTCAAATCATTTGCATCTCACTATTTTCCCAAGTCAAAGCGATCCTTGAAAATTCTGATCTAATTTAGTCCTGCTGTGGTACAAATTTTATGGTTATCGATCTGAATAAATGTTGGCTTCAGAACCGTTTGCTGTTGTAAACCTTAAACAGCAACATTGCCCAGTTTTGAGAAGTGCTTGTGAATTGGTCCTGGAATCCAAAACTTAGCTGGGAGTTCATTGTTTCCTAAGTAAATTCCACCGAGGACCAGGAAATATGAGAGAATTGTAGAGCCTTGTAATGTATTCATCTCTCAGTCAAAAATATTGCCCAGCCACTAGAGGGAATGGAAGTCAGAACTGATTAAAATAATCCCTTCAATGTGCATGTAGCTCAGTTGAGCACTATTTCTCTGAAATATTGTCAGAAAGCCAATATATTATAACAGAGTATCTTCTAAAGGTAAGAATTGATATGAGAAAATATATTGAAATATCAAGTTCCATTCACTTAATTTTCAATGACCAATAGCCATTTCACTGAAATTGTACAATCAGAATGCAAATTTATTGCTCCTGCCTGTCATGTTATTTGTGCCATTAATTGTAAAAGTGATTGATGTACAATTTAGTTGAAGCTATTTTCTATTAGTATTGTCAAAGTACTCGTTATCTTAGGTAACTGAGCCAGTCTAATGTACTTAAGACTCATAAAAGCATTTTCAGAAATAAATCACCTTCAAATCCCGTTAGTATCGCACCGTGCAAAGAGGATGCTTGAAAATCTGGCTGAGGTAGTGATCATGCTTTCAGCTTTAACACTGAAATGTTTAAGTTGAACATGAAGAGGAACAACTTCACTCAGAAGATAGTGAGAGTGAGGAACAAGATGACAGCACAGGTGGTTGAGGTGATTCTGATTTCAACATTGAAGTGAAATTTAGATAGGTACATGGATGGGAGTGCTATAGCATAGTGCAGCTCAATGGACCCAGGCAGATCAATGGATTGGCATGGATTGATCAGCCTTTGGGCCTTTTTTCTGTGCTGTCGTGTTCTATGAACCTATAAGCATGACTCCAGCACAGTGAAACTTTCTTGCTCCAATCTGATGTCCTTTCATTGGCATTGACTGTAAAAGAGATTGCTGTTTAATTTAATTTAAGCTATCCTATACCTTACTTTATCCAGATCTTTTTATCAATCTCTGCTCATAGGATTTAACAGTTTTTCATTCTCCTTATCAATTGATGCCTTAATCCCTTTAGAGTCATGGTCAATAACAGAATATCAACTGAAGATATTTGTGTGAATATTTCAAAGGAAAAAGGAAAAGTGGTCAAAGAAATCCCAATTATATTCACTTGAAAGACTGGGATGGAAACGTTCAGATCATACCTGTTGGTGTTGGTGAGGTCGTCACTGAAAAAGAGAAAATTATAAAATTTAATATGAAACTATCAAATGCAGAATTTTAGACGTCGATGTGATTGTATCAAATGCAGAATAGTTCACAGTTAACGGTGCTGAAATGCGTCAAATGTTCTCCAGTGACAAGCTTCCGTCTTCTCTGATTGCCAGAGGATGTCAGAGAAGTTTCTCCAAAATAACCACTCTAATAACTTAACCTTCATCTCCCTCATACACATTGTAAAGTTACAAGAAAGCAATGAATTTTGTATTAACCATAAAGAAATTTTATCTCAGGTCACTTTCCTGCAATGGAAATCAACTGATTTTTTTTCTTCAATGAGCCAAACCTTGCATGCTGTAGTGATGGCTTCGCAGATTGGCACAACTTTCTAAATGATCTATCGCTCAAATCATTTGCATCTCACTATTTTTCCAAATCAAAGCGATCCTTGAAAATTCTGATCTAATTTAGTCCTGCTGTGGTACAAATTTTACGGTTATCGATCTGAATAAATGTTGGCTTCAGAACCGTTTGCTGTTGTAAACCTTACACAGCAACAGTGCCCAGTTTTGAGAAGTGCTTGTGAATTGGTCCTGGAATCCAAAACTTAGCTGGGAGTTCATTGTTTCCTAAGTAAATTCCACCGAGGACCAGGAAATATGAGAGAATTGTAGAGCCTTGTAATGTATTCATCTCTCAGTCAAAAATATTGCCCAGCCACTAGAGGGAATGGAAGTCAGAACTGATTAAAATAATCCCTTCAATGTGCATGTAGCTCAGTTGAGTACTATTTCTCTGAAATATTGTCAGAAAGCCAATATATTATAACAGAGTATCTTCTAAAGGTAAGAATTGATATGAGAAAATATATTGAAATATCAAGTTCCATTCACTTAATTTTCAATGACCAATAGCCATTTCACTGAAATTGTACAATCAGAATGAAAATTTATTGCTCCTGCCTGTCATGTTATTTGTGCCATTAATTGTAAAAGAGATTGATGTACAATTTAGTTGAAGCTATTTTCTATTAGTATTGTCAAAGTACTCGTTATCTTAGGTAACTGAGCCAGTCTAATGTACTTAATACTCATAAAAGCATTTTCAGAAATAAATCACCTTCAAATCCCGTTAGTATCGCACCGTGCAAAGAGGATGCTTGAAAATCTGGCTGAGGTAGTGATCATGCTTTCAGCTTTAACACTGAAATGTTTAAGTTGAACATGAAGAGGAACAACTTCACTCAGAAGATAGTGAGAGTGAGGAACAAGATGACAGCACAGGTGGTTGAGGTGATTCTGATTTCAACATTGAAGTGAAATTTAGATAGGTACATGGATGGGAGTGCTATAGCATAGTGCAGCTCAATGGACCCAGGCAGATCAATGGATTGGCATGGATTGATCAGCCTTTGGGCCTTTTTTCTGTGCTGTCGTGTTCTATGAACCTATAAGCATGACTCCAGCACAGTGAAACTTTCTTGCTCCAATCTGATGTCCTTTCATTGGCATTGACTGTAAAAGAGATTGCTGTTTAATTTAATTTAAGCTATCCTATACCTTACTTTATCCAGATCTTTTTATCAATCTCTGCTCATAGGATTTAACAGTTTTTCATTCTCCTTATCAATTGATGCCTTAATCCCTTTAGAGTCATGGTCAATAACAGAATATCAACTGAAGATATTTGTGTGAATATTTCAAAGGAAAAAGGAAAAGTGGTCAAAGAAATCCCAATTATATTCACTTGAAAGACTGGGATGGAAACGTTCAGATCATACCTGTTGGTGTTGGTGAGGTCGTCACTGAAAAAGAGAAAATTATAAAATTTAATATGAAACTATCAAATGCAGAATTTTAGACGTCGATGTGATTGTATCAAATGCAGAATAGTTCACAGTTAACGGTGCTGAAATGCGTCAAATGTTCTCCAGTGACAAGCTTCCGTCTTCTCTGATTGCCAGAGGATGTCAGAGAAGTTTCTCCAAAATAACCACTCTAATAACTTAACCTTCATCTCCCTCATACACATTGTAAAGTTACAAGAAAGCAATGAATTTTGTATTAACCATAAAGAAATTTTATCTCAGGTCACTTTCCTGCAATGGAAATCAACTGATTTTTTTTCTTCAATGAGCCAAACCTTGCATGCTGTAGTGATGGCTTCGCGGATTGGCACAACTTTCTAAATGATCTATCGCTCAAATTATTTGCATCTCACTATTTTTCCAAATCAAAGCGATCCTTGAAAATTCTGATCTAATTTAGTCCTGCTGTGGTACAAATTTTACGGTTATCGATCTGAATAAATGTTGGCTTCAGAACCTTTTGCTGTTGTAAACCTTACACATCAACATTGCCCAGTTTTGAGAAGTGCTTGTGAAGTGGTCCTGGAATCCAAAACTTAGCTGGGAGTTCATTGTTTCCTAAGTAAATTCCACCGAGGACCAGGAAATATGAGAGAATTGTAGAGCCTTGTAATGTATTCATCTCTCAGTCAAAAATATTGCCCAGCCACGAGAGAGAATGGAAGTCAGAACTGATTAAAATAATCCCTCCAATGTGCAGGGAGCTCAGTTGAGTACTATTTCTCGGAAATATCGTCAGAAAGGAAATATTTTATCTCAAATTATATCAGACTATCTTCTAAAAGTTAGAATTGATGTGAGGAAATATATTGAAATATCAAGTTCAATTTACTTAATTTCCAATGACCAATAGCCATTTCACTGAAATTGATATAATCAGAACGAACATTTATTGCTCTTACTTGTTATGTTATTTGTGCCTTTGACTGTGAAAGAGATTGATGTACAATTTAGTTGAAGCTATTTTCTATTAGTAATGTCCAAATACTCATGTTATCTTAGATAACTGACCCATTCTAATGTACTTAATCCTCATGAAAGCATTTTCAGAAATAAATCACCTTCAAATCCCATTAATATCGCACAGTGCAAAGAGGATGCTTGAAAATCTGGCTGAGCTAGTGATGATGGTTTCATGGTTAAAGTTGAAATGTTTAAGGTGAACATGAAGAGGAACAACTTCACTCAGAAGATAGTGAGAGTGAGGAACAAGATGACAGCACAGGTGGTTGACGTGATTCTGATTTCAACATTGAAGTGAAATTTAGATAGGTACATGGATGGGAGTGCTATAGCATAGTGTAGCTCAATGGACCCAGGCAGATCAATGGATTGGCATGGATTGATCAGCCTTTGGGACTTTTTTCTGTGCTGTCGTGTTCTATGAACCTATAAGCATGACTCCAGCACAGTGAAACTTTCTTGCTCCAATCTGATGTATTTTCATTGGTATTGACTGTAAAAGAGATTGCTGTTTAATTTAATTTAAGCTATCCTATCCCTTACTTTATCCAGATCTTTTTATCAATCTCTGCTCACAGGATTTAACAGTTTTTCATTCTCCTTATCAATTGATGCCTTGAGAGTCATGGACAATAACAGAATTTCAACTGAAGATATGTGAGTGTATATTTCAAAGGAAAAGGAAAAAGGAAAAGTGGTCAAAGAAATCCCAATTATATTCACTCGAAAGACTGGGATGGAAACGTTCAGATCATACCTGTTGGTGTTGGTGAGGTCGTCACTGAAAAAGAGAAAATTATAAAATTTAATATGAAACTATCCAATGCAGAATTTAAGACGTCGATGTGATTGTATCAAATGCAGAATAGTTCACAGTTAATGGTGCTGAAATGCGTCAAATGTTCTCCAGTGACAAGCTTCCATCTGCTCTGATTGACAGAGGATGTCAGAGAAGTTTCTCCAAAATAACCACTCTAATAACTTAACCTTCATCTCCCTCATACACATTGTAAAGTTACAAGAAAGCAATGAATTTTGTATTAACCATAAAGAAATTTTATCTCAGGTCACTTTACTGCAATGGAAATCATCTGATACTTTTTCTTCAATGAGCCAAACCTTGCATGCTGTAGTAATGGCTTCGCGGATTGGCACAACTTACTGAATGATCTATCGCTCAAATCATTTGCATCTCACTATTTTCCCAAGTCAAAGCGATCCTTGAAAATTCTGATCTAATTTAGTCCTGCTGTGGTACAAATTTTATGGTTATCGATCTGAATAAATGTTGGCTTCAGAACCGTTTGCTGTTGTAAACCTTAAACAGCAACATTGCCCAGTTTTGAGAAGTGCTTGTGAATTGGTCCTGGAATCCAAAACTTAGCTGGGAGTTCATTGTTTCCTAAGTAAATTCCACCGAGGACCAGGAAATATGAGAGAATTGTAGAGCCTTGTAAAGTATTCATCTCTCAGTCAAAAATATTGCCCAGCCACTAGAGGGAATGGCAGTCAGAACTGATTAAAATAATCCCTTCAATGTGCATGTAGCTCAGTTGAGTACTATTTCTCTGAAATATTGTCAGAAAGCCAATATATTATAACAGAGTATCTTCTAAAGGTAAGAATTGATATGAGAAAATATATTGAAATATCAAGTTCCATTCACTTAATTTTCAATGACCAATAGCCATTTCACTGAAATTGTACAACTGGAATGAAAATTTATTGCTCCTGCCTGTCATGTTATTTGTGCCATTAATTGTAAAAGAGATTGATGTACAATTTAGTTGAAGCTATTTTCTATTAGTATTGTCAAAGTACTCGCTATCTTAGGTAACTGAGCCAGTCTAATGTACTTAATACTCATGAAAGCATTTTCAGAAATAAATCACCTTCAAATCCCGTTAGTATCGCACCGTGCAAAGAGGATGCTTGAAAATCTGGCTGAGGTAGTGATCATGCTTTCAGCTTTAACACTGAAATGTTTAAGTTGAACATGAAGAGGAACAACTTCACTCAGAAGATAGTGAGAGTGAGGAACAAGATGACAGCACAGGTGGTTGAGGTGATTCTGATTTCAACATTGAAGTGAAATTTAGATAGGTACATGGATGGGAGTGCTATAGCATAGTGCAGCTCAATGGACCCAGGCAGATCAATGGATTGGCATGGATTGATCAGCCTTTGGGCCTTTTTTCTGTGCTGTCGTGTTCTATGAACCTATAAGCATGACTCCAGCACAGTGAAACTTTCTTGCTCCAATCTGATGTCCTTTCATTGGCATTGACTGTAAAAGAGATTGCTGTTTAATTTAATTTAAGCTATCCTATACCTTACTTTATCCAGATCTTTTTATCAATCTCTGCTCATAGGATTTAACAGTTTTTCATTCTCCTTATCAATTGATGCCTTAATCCCTTTAGAGTCATGGTCAATAACAGAATATCAACTGAAGATATTTGTGTGAATATTTCAAAGGAAAAAGGAAAAGTGGTCAAAGTAATCCCAATTATATTCACTTGAAAGACTGGGATGGAAACGTTCAGATCATACCTGTTGGTGTTGGTGAGGTCGTCACTGAAAAAGAGAAAATTATAAAATTTAATATGAAACTATCGAATGCAGAATTTCAGACGTCGATGTGATTGTATCAAATGCAGAATAGTTCACAGTTAACGGTGCTGAAATGCGTCAAATGTTCTCCAGTGACAAGCTTCCGTCTTCTCTGATTGCCAGAGGATGTCAGGGAAGTTTCTCCAAAATAACCACTCTAATAACTTAACCTTCATCTCCCTCATACACATTGTAAAGTTACAAGAAAGCAATGAATTTTGTATTAACCATAAAGAAATTTTATCTCAGGTCTCTTTCCTACAATGGAAATCAACTGATTTTTTTTCTTCAATGAGTCAAACGTTGCATGCTGTAGTGAGGGCTTCGCAGATTGGCACAACTTTCTAAATGATCTATCGCTCAAATCATTTGCATCTCACTATTTTTCCAAATCAAAGCGATCCTTGAAAATTCTGATCTAATTTAGTCCTGCTGTTGTACAAATTTTACAGTTATCGATCTGAATAAATGTTGGCTTCAGAACCGTTTGCTGTTGTAAACCTTACACAGCAACAGTGCCCAGTTTTGAGAAGTGCTTGTGAAGTGGTCCTGGAATCCAAAACTTAGCTGGGAGTTCATTGTTTCCTAAGTAAATTCCACCGAGGACCAGGAAATATGAGAGAATTGTAGAGCCTTGTAATGTATTCATCTCTCAGTCAAAAATATTGCCCAGCCACTCGAGGGAATGGAAGTCAGAACTGATTAAAATAATCCCTTCAATATGCATGCAGCTCAGTTGAGTACTATTTCTCTGAAATATTGTCAGAAAGCCAATATATTATAACAGAGTATCTTCTAAAGGTAAGAATTGATATGAGAAAATATATTGAAATATCAAGTTCCATTCACTTAATTTTCAATGACCAATAGCCATTTCACTGAAATTGTTTCAATCAGAATGAACATTTATTGCTCTTACTTGTTATGTTATTTGTGCCTTTGACTGTGAAAGGGATTGATGTACAATTTAGTTGAAGCTATTTTCTGTTACTAATGTCCAAATACTCATGTTATCTTCGATAACTGACCCATTCTAATGTACTTAATCCTCATGAAAGCATTTTCAGAAATAAATCACCTTCAAATCCCATTAATATCGCACAGTGCAAAGAGGATGCTTGAAAATCTGGCTGAGCTAGTGATGATGGTTTCATGGTTAAAGTTGAAATGTTTAAGGTGAACATGAAGAGGAACAACTTCACTCAGAAGATAGTGAGAGTGAGGAACAAGATGACAGCACAGGTGGTTGACGTGATTCTGATTTCAACATTGAAGTGAAATTTAGATAGGTACATGGATGGGAGTGCTATAGCATAGTGCAGCTCAATGGACCCAGGCAGATCAATGGATTGGCATGGATTGATCAGCCTTTGGGACTTTTTTCTGTGCTGTCATGTTCTATGAACCTATAAGCATGACTCCAGCACAGTGAAACTTTCTTGCTCCAATCTGATGTATTTTCATTGGTATTGACTGTAAAAGAGATTGCTGTATAATTTAATTAAAGCTATCCTATCCCTCACATTATCCAAATCTTTTTATCAATCTCTGCTCATAGGATTTAACAGTTTTTCATTCTCCTTATCAATTGATGCCTTGAGAGTCATGGACAATAACAGAATTTCAACTGAAGATATGTGAGTGTATATTTCAAAGGAAAAGGAAAAAGGAAAAGTGGTCAAAGAAATCCCAATTATATTCACTCGAAAGACTGGGATGGAAACGTTCAGATCATACCTGTTAGTGTTGGTGAGATCGTCACTGCAAAAGAGAAAATTATAAAATTGAATATGAAACTATCGAATGCAGAATTTAAGATGTCGATGTGATTGTATCAAATGCAGAATAGTTCACAGTTAATGGTGCTGAAATGCGTCAAATGTTCTCCAGTGACAAGCTTCCATCTGCTCTGATTGACAGAGGATGTCAGAGAAGTTTCTCCAAAATAACCACTCTAATAACTTAACCTTCATCTCCCTCATACACATTGTAAAGTTACAAGAAAGCGATGAATTTTGTATTAACCATAAAGAAATTTTATCTCAGGTCACTTTCCTGCAATGGAAATCATCTGATACTTTTTCTTCAATGAGCCAAACCTTGCATGCTGTAGTGATGGCTTCGTGGATTGGCACAACTTACTGAATGATCTATCGCTCAATCAATTGCATCTCAGTATTTCTCCAAATCAAAGCGATCCTTGAAAATTCTGATCTAATTTAGTCCTGCTGTGGTACAAATTTTACGGTTATCGATCTGAATAAATGTTGGCTTCAGAACCGTTTGCTGTTGTAAACCTTAAACAGCAACATTGCCCAGTTTTGAGAAGTGCTTGTGAATTGGTCCTGGAATCCAAAACTCAGCTGGGAGTTCATTGTTTCCTAAGTAAATTCCACCGAGGACCAGGAAATATGAGAGAATTTTAAAGTATTCATCTCTCAGTCAAAAATATTGCCCAGCCACTAGAGGGAATGGAAGTCAAAACTGATTAAAATAATCCCTTCAATGTGCAGGGAGCTCAGTTGAGTACTATTTCTCTGAAATATTGTCAGAAAGCAAATATATTATAACAGAGTATCTTTGAAAGGTAAGAATTGATATGAGAAAATATATTGAAATATCAAGTTCCATTCACTTAATTTTCAATGACCAATAGCCATTTCACTGAAATTGTACAATCAGAATGAAAAATTATTGCTCCTGCCTGTCATGTTATTTGTGCCATTAACTGTAAAAGAGATTGATGTACAATTTAGTTGAAGCTATTTTCTATGAGTATTGTCAAAGTACTCGTTATCTTAGGTAACTGAGCCAGTCTAATGTACTTAATACTCATGAAAGCATTTTCAGAAATAAATCACCTTCAAATCCCGTTAGTATCGCACCGTGCAAAGAGGATGCCTGAAAATCTGACTGAGGTAGTGATCGTGCTTTCAGCTTTAACACTGAAATGTTTAAGTTGAACATGAAGAGGAACAACTTCACTCAGAAGATAGTGAGAGTGAGGAACAAGATGACAGCACAGGTGGTTGACGTGATTCTGATTTCAACATTGAAGTGAAATTTAGATAGGTACATGGATGGGAGTGCTATAGCATAGTGCAGCTCAATGGACCCAGGCAGATCAATGGATTGGCATGGATTGATCAGCCTTTGGGCCTTTTTTCTGTGCTGTCGTGTTCTATGAACCTATAAGCATGACTCCAGAACAGTGAAACTTTCTTGCTCCAATCTGATGTCCTTTCATTGGCATTGACTGTAAAAGAGATTGCTGTTTAATTTAATTTAAGCTATCCTATACCTTACTTTATCCAGATCTTTTTATCAATCTCTGCTCATAGGATTTAACAGTTTTTCATTCTCCTTATCAATTGATGCCTTAATCCCTTTAGAGTCATGATCAATAACAGAATATCAACTGAAGATATTTGTGTGAATAATTTAAAGGTCAAAGGAAAAGTGGTCAAAGAAATCCCAATTATATTCACTCGAAAGACTGGGATGGAAACGTTCAGATCATACCTGTTGGTGTTGGTGAGGTCGTCACTGAAAAAGAGAAAATTATAAAATTTAATATGAAACTATCGAATGCAGAATTTCAGACGTCGATGTGATTGTATCAAATGCAGAATAGTTCACAGTTAATGGTGCTGAAATTCGTCAAATGTTCTCCAGTGACAAACTTCCGTCTTCTCTAATTGCCAGAGGATGTCAGAGAAGCTTCTACAAAATAACCACTCTAATAACTTAACCTTCATCTCCCTCATACACATTGTAAAGTTACAAGAAAGCAATGAATTTTGTATTAACCATAAAGACATTTTATCTCAGGTCACTTTCCTGCAATGGAAATCATCTGATACTTTTTCTTCAATGAGCCAAACTGTGCATGCTGCAGTGATGGCTTCGCGGATTGGCACAACTTTCTAAATGATCTATCGCTCAAATCATTTGCATCTCAGTATTCTTCCAAATCAAAGCGGCCCTTCAAAATTCTGAGCAAATTTAGTCCTGTTGTGGTTCAACTTTTACTGTTATCCAGCTGAATAAATTGATTGCTTCAGAACCGCTTGCTGTTGTAAATCTTACACAGCAACATTGCCCAGTTTTGGGAAGTACTTGTGAAGTGTTCCTGGAATCCAAAACTGAGCAAGGACTGCATTGTTTCCTAAGTAAATTCCACAAAGGACCAGGAAATATGAGAGAATTTTAAAGTCTTCATCTCTCAGTCAAAAATATTGCCCAGCCACAAGAGGGAATGGAAGTCAGAACTCATTAAAATAATCCCTCCAATGTGCAGGGAGCTCAGTTGAGTACTATTTCTCTGAAATATTGTCAGAAAGCAAATATATTATAACAGAGTATCTTCTAAAGGTAAGAATTGATATGAGAAAATATATTGAAATATCAAGTTCCATTCACTTAATTTTCAATGACCAATAGCCATTTCACTGAAATTGTATAATCAGAATGAAAATTTATTGCTCCTGCCTGTCATGTTATTTGTGCCATTAACTGTAAAAGAGATTGATGTACAATTTAGTTGAAGCTATTTTCTATTAGTATTGTCAAAGTGCTCGTTATCTTAGATAACTGAGCCAGTCTAATGTAGTTAATACTCATGAAAGCATTTTCAGAAATAAATCACCTTCAAATCCCATTAGTATCGCACCGTGCAAAGAGGATGCTTGAAAATCTGGCTGAGGTAGTGATCATGCTTTCAGCTTTAACACTGAAATGTTCAAGTTGAACATGAAGAGGAACAACTTCACTCAGAAGATAGTGAGAGTGAGGAACAAGATGACAGCACAGGTGGTTGACGTGATTATGATTTCAACATTGAAGTGAAATTTAGATAGGTACATGGATGGGAGTGCTATCGCATAGTGCAGCTCAATGGACGCAGGCAGATCAATGGATTGGCATGGATTGATCAGCCTTTGGGCCTTTTTTCTATGCTGTCGTTTTCTATGAACCTATAAGCATGACTCCAGCACAGTGAAACTTTCTTGCTCCAATCTGATGTCCTTTCATTGGCATTGACTGTAAAAGAGATTGCTGTTTAATTTAATTTAAGCTATCCTATACCTTACTTTATCAGGATCTTTTTATCAATCTCTGCTCCTAGGATTTGACAGTTTTTCATTCTCCTTATCAATTGATGCCTTAATCCCTTTAGAGTCATGGTCAATAACAGAATATCAACTGAAGATATTTGTGTGAATATTTCAAAGGAAAAAGGAAAAGTTGTCAAAGAAATCCCAATTATATTCACTTGAAAGACTGGGATGGAAACGTTCAGATCATACCTGTTGGTGTTGGTGAGGTCGTCACTGAAAAAGAGAAAATTATAAAATTTAATATGAAACTATCGAATGCAGAATTTCAGACGTCGATGTGATTGTATCAAATGCAGAATAGTTCACAGTTAATGGTGCTGAAATGCGTCAAATGTTCTCCAGTGACAAGCTTCCGTCTTCTCTGATTGCCAGAGGATGTCAGAGAAGTTTCACCAAAATAACTACTCTAATAACTTAACCTTCATCTCCCTCATACACATTGTAAAGTTACAAGAAAGCGATGAATTTTGTATTAACCATGAAGAAATTTTATCTCAGGTCACTTTCCTGCAATGGAAATCAACTGATACTATTTCTTGAATGAGCTAAACCTTGCATGCTGTAGTGATGGCTTCGTGGATTGGCACAACTTACTGAATGATCTATCGCTCAAATCATTTGCATCTCACTATTTTTCCAAATCAAATCGATCCTTGAAAATTCAAATCTAATTTAGTCCTGCTGTGGTACAAATTTTACGGTTATCGGTCTGAATAAATGTTGGCTTCAGAACCTTTTGCTGTTGTAAACCTTACACAGCAACATTGCCCAGTTTTGAGAAGTGCTTGTGAAGTGGTTCTGTAATCCAAAACTTAGCTGGGAGTTCATTGTTTCCTTAGTAAATTCCACCGAGGACCAGGAAATATGAGAGAATTGTAGAGCCTTGTAATGTATTCATTTCTCAGTCAAAAATATTGCCCAGCCACTCGCGGGAATGGAAGTCAGAAATGATTAAAATAATCCCTCCAATGTGCAGGGAGTACTATTTCTCTGAAATATCGTCAGAAAGCAAATATTTTATCTCTAATTATATCAGAGTATCTTCTAAATGTTAGAATTGATGTGAGAAAATATATTGAAATATCAAGTTCAATTCACTTAATTTCCAATGACCAATAGCCATTTCACTGAAATTGTTACAATCAGAACGAACATTTATTGCTCTTACTTGTTATGTTATTTGTGCCTTTGACTGTGAAAGAGATTGATGTACAATTTAGTTGAAGCTATTTTCTATTAGTAATGTCCAAATACTCATGTTATCTTAGATAACTGACCCATTCTAATGTACTTAATCCTCATGAAAGCATTTTCAGAAATAAATCACCTTCAAATCCCGTTAATATCGCACAGTGCAAAGAGGATGCTTAAAAATCTGGCTGAGCTAGTGATGATGGTTTCATGGTTAAAGTTGAAATGTTTAAGGTAAACATGAAGAGGAACATCTTCACTCAGAAGATAGTGAGAGTGAGGAACAAGATGACAGCACAGTTGGTTGACGTGATTCTGATTTCAATATTGAAGTGAAATTTAGATAGGTACATGGATGGGAGTGCTATAGCATAGTGCAGCTCAATGGACCCAGGCAGATCAATGGATTGCCATGGATTGATCAGCCTTTGGGCCTTTTTTCTGTTCTCTTGTGTTCTATGAACGTATAAGCACAGTGAAACTTTCTTGCTCAAATCTGATGTCTTTTCATTGGTATTGACTGTAAAAGAGATCGCTGTATAATTTAATTAAAGCTATCCTATACCTCACATTATCCAAATCTTTTTATCAATCTCTGCTCATAGGATTTAACAGTTTTTCATTCTCCTTATCAATTGATGCCTTGAGAGTCATGGACAATAACAGAATTTCAACTGAAGATATGTGTGTGTATATTTCAAAGGAAAAGGAAAAAGGAAAAGTGGTCTAAGAAATCCCAATTATATTCACTTGAAAGACTGGGATGGAAACGTTCAATCATACCTGTTGGTGTTGGTGAGTTCGTCACTGCAAAAGAGAAAATTATAAAATTTAATATGAAACTATCGAATGCAGAATTTCAGACGTCGATGTGATTGTATCAAATGCAGAATAGTTCACAGTTAATGGTGCTGAAATGCGTAAAATGTTCTCCAGTGACAAGCTTCCATCTGCTCTGATTGACAGACGATGTCAGAGATGTTTTTCCATAATAAACACTCTAATAACTTTACCTTCATCTCCCTTGATAAACATCGTAAAATTTCAAGAAAGGGATGAAGTTTATATTATCCATAAACAAATTTTATCTCAGATCACTTTCTTGCAGTGGAAATCAACTGATTTTTTTTCTTCAATGAGCCAAACCTTGCATGCTGTAGTGATGGCTTCGTGGATTGGCACAACTTACTCAATCATCTATCGCTCAATTCATTTGCATCTCGCTATTCTTCCAAATCAATGCGGCCCTTCAAAATTCTGAGGAAATTTAGTGCTGTTGTGGTTCAACTTTTACTGTTATCGAGCAGAATAAATTGTTTGCTTCAGAACTGGTTGCTGTTATAAATCTTGCACAGTAACATTGCCCAATTTTGGGGAGTACTTGTGAAGTGGTCCTGGAATCCAAAACTTAGCAAGGACTGCATTGTTTCCTAAGTGCATTCCACCGAGGAACAGGAAATAGGAGAGAATTTTAAAGTATTCATTTCTCAGTCAAAAATATTGCCCAGCCACTAGAGGGAATGGAAGTCAGAAGTGATTAAAATAATCCCTTCAATGTGCATGTAGCTCAGTTGAGTACTATTTCTCTGAAATATTGTCAGAAAGCCAATACATTATAACAGAGTATCTTCTAAAGGTAAGAATTGATATGAGAAAATATATTGAAATATCAAGTTCAATTCACTTAATTTCCAATAACCAATGGCCATTTCACTGAAATTGTTACAATCAGAACGAAAATTTATTGCTCCTACCTGTCGTGTTATTTCTGCCATTAACTGTAAAAGAGATTGATGTACAATTTAGTTGAAGCTATTTTCTATTAGTAATGTCCAAATACTCATGTTATCTTAGATAACTGACCCAGTCCAATGTACTTAACCCTCATGAAAGCATTTTCAGAAATAAATCTTCAAATCCCATTAATATCGCACAGTGCAAAGACGTTGATTGAAAATTTGCCTGAGCTAATGATCATGGTTTCAGGGTTAAAGTTGAAATGTTTAACGTGAACATGAAAAGGAACATCTTCACTCAGAAGATAGTGAGAGTGAGGAACAAGATGACAGCACAGTTGGTTGATGTGATTCTGATTGGAACATTGAAGTGAAATTTAGATAGGTACATGGATGGGAGTGCTATAGTATAGTGCAGATCAATGGATTGGCATGGATTGATCAGCCTTTGGGCTTTTTTTCTGTGCTGTAGTGTTGTCTGAACCTAGAAGCATGACTCCAGGACAGTGAAACTTTCTTGCTCCAATCTGATGTCCTTTCATTGGCATTGTCTGTAAAAGAGATTGTTGTAGGAGTTAATTGAAGCTATCGTATACCTCACGTTATCCAAATCTTTTTATCAATGTCTGCTCTTGGGATTTAACAGTTTTTCATTTTCATTATCAATTAATGCCATAATTCCTTTTGTGTTTTAGTTAATAACAGAATATCAACTGAAGATATTTGTGTGACTGGTACAGAACGTAAGGCAGTGATGGCCAACGTATGGCAGATGTTCTGAAAGTGTTGCATTGGATGATTAGTAGTTGCGCATTGCACCCCCTTGATAATAATAAAAAGTAAGCCTACTCATGCAAAAAGTATTAACCAAAAACCGATTTGTTAGAAAAAGAAATCTATAACAGGAATTCAAGTAGCTTAGAACTAGAAAAGGGTTTTACTGAGAATAAATCTAAAACTGGCAATTATTTTTAGTGATTTTATTATTTCATGCATGTCTTTTGGCGAATGTTATCTTTTTTGATATTAATCTGTTTTGAATTTAAAAAATGTTCAATCGGTCAAACTGGGAAGGAAGGACTTTTGTTCTGCATTCGTTCCGTAACTGTTCAATACAGGTTTGATACTTGTTTGATCCTGAGGCGCCAGGCGTCTGCACCAGCGGTGCGTCGCAGGTTTTTGCCAGTCAGTCAATTGACACTCGTGCGCTACGGAGTTGTGCTTTGTTCGTCCTTTGTGAACATTTGCAGTTTTGTACTTATTCAAAAATTAAGCCTTGTTTTTACATTCAGTTACCCATCACAGTGCAAAAGAAAAGGGCAAAAGAAAAGCAGAAAGTGATAGTAAGTGTGAACTCAATGAACAGTGGGAAAATGAGTTCTTGTTTCTAGTGGGTCCGTCGGAAAAACTGTTGTGCATTGTTTGTGAAAACACTTTCTCACATAATAGAAGACAGGATCTTAATAGAGACTGTAATACGCAACATCTGACTGAAATAGAAGGAAAACTGAAGCTAGTGCTTGGGTCTGAGTTATGGAAAGAATATGTGACCAAGAAAAAGGAAGAAATCAAAAGAAGACAAAATATACTTTTTAAAAGTCTCATTAAGTTAAGTATAGTTTATCTTGTTCTTATATTAAATTAATATATCAAGTAAAATGCTTAATATGTCCATATTAACATATTTTTACAAGAATTGAATGGGGGTACACGAGTTGTATGGTGCATCTGAACTCGTGCGTGAAAAAATTGATGCATGGAATGTAAAAGGTTGGCCACCCCTGTGCTATAGGGCAGCGGTCCCCAACCACCGGGCCACGGACCGGTACCGGGCTGCAAAGCATGTGCTACCGGGCCATGAGGAAACGATACAAGTCAGCTGCATCTTTCCTCATTCCCTGTCACGCACTGTTGAACTTGAACATAGGTTTGCCAACTGTCCCATATTTGCCAGGACATCCCGTATATTGGGCTAAGTTGGTTTGTCCCGTATTTCCCCCACTAAGGTAGATCGTTCCTGTGAAACCTTTCATGCCGAATTGGCATGAAGCAAATAAGCAATTAATTTATATGGGAAAAAATTTTGAGCATTCCCAGACCCAAAAAATAACCTACCAAATCATACCAAATAACACATAAAGCCAAAAATAAATAACACTATAGTAAAAGCAGGAATGATATGATAAATACACAGCCCGTATAAAGTAGAAATAATGTAAGTACAGTATAGTCCAGAAGATGAAGGTAAAACCGAGTCGTGGGAAAAAAAAATCGGCACGTACGCGCATGCGCACACAGGTGCCCGCGCAAGGCTTCATGGTCATGGTAGTCTTTCCTGGGGTAAAGTGTCCCAGGATTTGACTGCTATTTTTGTTCCTTATTTGGGAGTGAGAAAGTTAGCAACCCTAACTGTAAAAGACATGTTGAGGTGAGTTTAACCCCACTTGAACACCCCCCCCCCCCCGGGTCGGCCAGTCCGCAAGAATATTGTCAATATTAAACCAGTCCGCGGTGCAAAGAAGGTTGGCCACCCCTGTGCTGTAGGGAATGGAAGTCAGAGCTGACTAAAATAATCCCTTCAGTGTGAAGGGAGCTTTTTGAGCACTATTTCTCTGAAATAGTGTCAGAAAGCAAATATGGCTAATTATGACAGACTCTTGAAAGGTTAAGAATTGATGTGAGAAAATACATTGATATATCAAGTTCAATTTACTTAATTTCCAATGACCAATGGCTATTTCACTGAAATTGTAACAATCAGAACGAAATTTACACCTCTTATCTAATCTGTTTATCATGCCAATTCCTGTAAAAGAGATTGATGTACAATTTAGTTGAAGCTATTTTCTATTGGTATTTGTTAGAGTGAGTTTTTTGGGTAGATGATTCATTTACACTTAAATGACTTCGGCCACCAGACTTCTACTTGACAAAGTACTGTGGATTGAGTCCACAACAATGCGCTTCCTAAAAAGGTGTGAATACCAGATGCTTCTGGTGCCGTAGTTTGACCAGAAGCTGTAGTTTCGAAGACAGTACTATCTATGCTTTATAAATATTAATTGTCTTCTATGTTAGCACATAAAATGCCAAATAAATGTATTGTGGATTTAACTTGTATTCCTAAAGGCTGTGGGTACCAACCCAGACATGTTGGCGTTGGAAGGAAAGGATGAAGTCAGAAGGTGTGATGTTTTGTATGTAGCTTCAAAAGGAAGCATTGTCCATAACTTTTTAAGTAGCAATTGCCTTTGTGTTTAGCATATAAATATCAAGCCCACATTGGGCTAGCAGACCTTTCTACCGAAAGCATCTCTGTCTGTATGATCCCTGCTATACCATGTTGTGTTGAATAAAGAAGCTGCTTTATATCTACTAGTAACTCTGTCTCTCTGATGATTTCATCCACGCTCAACATTTGGTGTCAGGAGTGGGATATTTCATGACCCGTCATGTGGCCAGTGTTCCTAGCAGTCTAAGTTGGTGAGTATTTTTCTAAAATAACACTCACACTCGGATCTGTTTGGTCAGTGGTGCACGGACACGAGGTATCACGAACGTGGAGAGCTGAACTGGTAGATATTAAAGTAGTGTGTGCGTGTGCGTGTGTGTTTATGTAAGTGAGGAATCTTTGCATGTTACCTTGGTTAACTTGGTGAGACTTGGACCACCAGTTGCGAAAGGTGGTAACCAACGGTACGGTTCGAGATGCCAGAGTAGGGGTGTGTATACTCGTTGGGGGAGCTGCATTTTAGTGTATGCGTTTGCAAGAGTGATACAAAGGAGTACAGCAGGCATCATGAGTTCAGGTACCCAAAGGTGGCAGATTGTGGAATACGTACTCTGTGGTTTTAAATATGTACTGTTTAACTGCTACCTGTCTTTGATATTTTGCGTAGTGTGGGAATTAGTGTCGGGATATCTCAGGGAGAGGTTGTACCCAGATAGATCAACCAGAATGGTACCTATTGAGTTCAGGCAACATCAGGTTGAGAGCCCTGATGATCCGAGCCAGCCCTTGACCTTGATTATGACTATTCATAAGCCCTTCACCCCCGGGGAGAAACAGAGCATTTTGTCTGAGTTGCCCTCACTTAAAGTCGCCTATGGGAATTCAGAATTCTGGCATCTCGAGGAAATGGTTGAAATTCACCAGATGCACCCTAAAGATATACACGTGTTAGTGAAAGCCAAGTACCTGAGGAATATGTGGGACAGGATGGCCCAGGGGGTGCGGGATGGTACATGGGCAACTTACCGGGAGTGCCAGTAACGAAGAAAGATATCGCTCTTTTAAAGGGGAAGTGAGGCAGCGGCTGGGGGGAGGCGAGAGTAGCTGGGGAATGATAATGGCAGTGACCCAGAGGGCTGACGAGACAGCCATGGATTATGCAGAACGTAAATACCGAGCATATGAGGAGTATTCAGGGTTGGATAATCCAGGGAGGGATGGCCCAGTCTTCCTAAAAATGCTGAAGGAAGGTCTGAGCTCAGCCCACCAGGAAGTTTTAGATTTAGGCATAATGGTAGGGTCCACCTACTCTACGATAGTTTCATAGGCCAGTGAGATAGACCAAAGAAAAGGCAAGAGAAATCATAAAGTGGGTATAGTGGATGCAGCTGCTGTGATGTCCCGGAGAGTTTGTTTTGCTTGCCGGCAGCCAGGACACCTAGCAAAGGACTGCCGGACCAGGTATAAGACAGTGAAAGAGCTGATATGCTACAGCTGTGGCCTGTCGGGACATGGATGGAGACAGTGTCCAAAAGGGAGGGGGATAACCCAGGCAAAGGTCACAGCAGACACTCAGTCACTCACCCCATCAGCAACCAGTCTGACTATGGATCAGATAAAAGAGCTAGGAACGGCGCCTCTTAGGGCAGAAAAAGATGTGGCTGGGGGCTACACTGCCAGCACTGATGACCCGCAGTTATACACAACGGCATTGTTAGGGGGACGGCAATGCAGTATGTTAGTGGACACAGGGGCACAGACTTACCCTTACCAACAACCGGACAGGCCAGTTATATCAGGGGTGTGGGAGGGAAAACAGTAAAAGCAGAAAGAAGCGAGTCGCAGATACTAGAAATCGGAGGAGTGTGGCTTCCAGTGTGTTTCTGGGTATGTCCAAATAATGAGGGCACAATCCTTGGAACAGACATCCTACGGGAAGCAGGAGCTGTTACAGATTCGGGAAAGGGAGAAATAATATGGACGAGTCAGCAGCAGCGAACACATACAACCAACAGAATACACAGACTACCTAGCAGAGTTGCAGCTGCCCCAATCACCAGAGACTGCAGCCCGGATGGGGTCTATGGGTTACCTTGCCAGTAGTTCCCAGCAGTGTGGGCTAGACACAAGCAAGATTGTGGTCAAATAAAGATAAACCCAGTTAAAATAGAGGAGGGTCTGTATAAACCCCCTAAGCAGGACCCTATACAAACTGACACACTGACCGCTATTCAGGGTGTAGCGAAGGAACAAAAACACCAGGGGATACTCAGAGAGACTGCGGCCACTCCAGAACATAATGTTTTTCCAGTTTCTCCGAGGGCAGACATTACTGCGAATAAGGCAGCAGGGGAACAAGAGGCAATTGAAATTGAAAGTATGCAGGAGGAAATGACAGAAGCCAGCTTAGTAAAATTATATGAAGAGGTAGAGGCAGAAGAGAAGGAAAAATGGAGGAGAAAAGGAGCAAAGGAGGGACCAGATGGGTGCTGGACAGACAGGGAGGAAAGAGTCGCGGTGGCCCCACCCTGTATTAGACAGATACTACTAAAGTTATATCATGGGGTGATGCATCAGGGAAGGCAGAGCATGATCACAACCCTCCGGCAGGACTGGTGGTGGCCAGGGATGGGCAGGGATGTTGAGAAATTCTACCGCCGTTGTGCCATTTGTGCCCAGCATAACCCCGTAAGGGCAGAAAGCTACAACTGGCAAATCAGCCTTGGCCGGGGGGACCCTGGGAAAACATCCAGATAGATTTCACAGGGCCCCTGCCAAAAAGCGGGGGAAAAGCTACTGTCTAGTAATTATGGATCACTTCACCCAGTGGGCAGAGGCTTTCCCATCAAGGGACTTCACTGCCCGCACTGCTGCATGGATCCTAGTTCAGGAAATCCTCCCAAGGTGGGGAACCCCAGTTCAGGGGGATTCAGATCAGGGAGCACATTTCACAGGGAAAGTGATGAAGGAAATGTGCCAACTACTGGGGATTCGACAATGGTTCCACGTACCCTACCACCCCCAGAATTCAGGGATGGTAGAAAGGATGAACCAAACAATCGAGAATGCGTTAGCCAAAGCTATAGCTGAGACAGGAAAGACATCAGTTTAATGTATTACCAGGAAACCTGATGAGATTGCGCGCAACTCTGGACTGCACTTTGGATCTCAGCCCCTACGAATTACCCCCTTATGGGGTAATTACAGGTTGCGGGGAGCCTGGGGCTTACAGGGATAGAATGACCCAATATGTGAAAGACCTTTGTAACCAACTTAGAGTGTTAAAGAACTGAGTGAAATAACAGCAACGAATCGCTGAGAAAGAGCCAGAGGGAAAAGGGGTAGTCCTTCCACAGCCCGGCGACCAAGTTATGGTGAGGGTGCTGCCAGAAAGGCCAGGGTTTGCCCCCAGGTGGATAGGACCACAGACGGTACTCCTAACCAATGATACATGTGTCTGTGTACAGACTCGGCAAGGCAGCCAGTGGAAACACTGGACTCAGGTTAAAGCATACATCTCACCCTCTTGTTGCTCCCACAGACAGAGTGGGGAACCAAGTGTACCCAGTAACCATGTAATTACAGAGAACCTAAGAGAGGAACACCAGTTGGCCATGCCAGACCTGACCACAGCTGATGAAAATGTACCCGGAGAAAACGCAAAGGCAGAAAACACCAAGAGCATGTTGGAAAACCAAGATCCCCCCTCAAGAGCCTGCTAAAGTGTGATGATGATGGTACTCTGTAAAGAAGGCTGGTTGCTGAAGGTAGATGATTTAATTTTATAGCATAGTATAGAAATTATTTGGGAAATAGATGGGGAGGGATTTTTGAGTTAAAGCAGAGACGTCAAGTTCCACCACTTCGATGGCATTTCAGACTGCACACGGCATCTGGAAGCAGTCACCCCAGTCTGAGGAGCTGGGCCCTTTCAGCAGTTGGGCCAGTGATCGACTGGACAGTTTGGAAGGGGGTGCCACCGGGGAGGGGTCCTTGCAGACATTTACGTAGAGGCCACCCCAACCCCTGCCTGTACATCGATGAGAAGGCCTGTGGGTGCTCTTGGAAGGAGAGTTTCAGCACCAGAGGATGAAGGGCTGAAGACAAAGGAATGTGATTAAGCTGCAGTCAGCCTGCAGGGAAAGAGCCGACAGGCACACGAAAGGAGCCGCATTTCTAAAGACTTGGAACAGCATCTCTGCCTAACATTTGGCAGGTAGTTTGACCCGACGCTGTAGTTTCGAAGACAGTGCTATCTATACATTACAATTATTAATTGTCTTCTATGTTAGCATGTAAAATGCCAAATAAATGTATTCTGGATTTAACTTGTATTCCTAAAGGCTGTGGGTACCAACTCAGACATGTTGGCGTCAGAAGGAAAGGACGAAGTCCGAAGGTGTGATGTTTGTATGTAGCTTTGAAAGGAAGCATTGTCTATGCATTGTCTATAACTTTTTAAGTAGCGATTGTCTTTGTGTTTAGCATATAAATATCGAGCCCACATTGGGCTAGCAGACCTTTCTACCGAAAGCGTCTCCATCCGTATGATACCTGCTGTACCTTGTTGTGTCCAATAAACATAGAAACATAGAAAATAGGTGCAGGAGTAGGCCATTTGGCCCTTTGAGCCTGCACCGCCATTTATTATGATCATGGCTGATCATCCAACTCAGAACCCTGTACCTGCCTTCTCTCCATACCCCCTGATCCCTTTAGCCACAAGGGCCATATCTAACTCCCTCTTAAATATAGCCAATGAACTGGCCTCAACTGTTTCCTGTGGCAGAGAATTCCACAGATTCACCACTCTCTGTGTGAAGAAGTTTTTCCTCATCTCGGTCCTAAAAGGCTTCCCCTTTATCCTCAAACTGTGACCCCTCGTTCTGGACTTCCCCAACATCGGGAACAATCTTCCTGCATCTAGCCTGTCCAATCCCTTTAGGATTTTATATGTTTCAATAAGATCCCCCCTCAATCTTCTAAATTCCAGAGAGTATAAGCCTAGTCGATCCAGTCTTGCATCATGTGCTACTTTGTATCTACCAGTAACTGTCTCACCGGTGATTTCATCCACGCTACAACAGTATTGTCTAAGTACCTGTACTCATGTTATCTCAGATAACAGACCACAGTCTACTGTACTTGATACTCATTGAAGCATTTTCAGAAATAAATCACCTTCAAATCCCATTAATATCGCACAGTGCAAAGAGGATGCTTTAAAATCTGGCTGAGCTAGTGATCATGGTTTAAGGGTTAAAGTTGAAATGTTTAAGGTGAACATGAAGAGGAACATCTTCACTCAGAAGATGGTGAGAGTGAGGAACAAGGTGACAGCGCTGATGGTGGATGTGATTCTGATTTCCACATTGAAGTGAAATTTAGATAGGTACATGGATGGGAGTGCTATAGCATAGTGCAGGTGAATGGAACTAGGCGAATCAATGGATTGGCATGGATTGATCAGCCTTTGGGCCTTTTTCTGTGCTCTAGTGTCCTATGAACCTATAAACATGACTCCATCACAGTGAAACTTTCTCACTCCAATCTGATGTCCTTTCATTGGCATTGACTGTAAAAGAGATTGTTGTAGGATTTAATTGAAGCTATCCTAAATGGTGCTGATACGTGTCAAATGTTCCCCATTGACAAGGTTCCATCTTCTCTGATTGACAGAGGATGTCAGAGACGTTCTTCCAAAATAATCATTCTAATAACTTGACCTTCATCTCCGTCATGCACATCATAAAGTTTCAAGAAAGGGATGAATATTATATTAACCATAAACAAATTTTATCTCAGGTCACTTTCCTGCAGTGGAAATCAACTGATTTTTTTTCTTCAATGAGCCCAACCTTGCATGCTGTAGTGATGGCTTCGTGGATTGGCACAACTTACTCAATCATCTATCCCTCAATTCATTTGCATCTCACTATTCTTCCAAATCAAACCGGCCCTTCAAAATTCTGAGCTAATTTTGTCCTGTTGTGGTTCAACTTTCACTGTTATCAAGCTGAATAAATTGTTTGCTTCAAAACCACATGCTGTTGTAAATCTTACACAGCAACATTGCCCAGTTTTGAGAAGTGCTTGTGAAGTGGCCCTGGAAACCAAAAATTAGCAGGCAACTTCATCGTTTCCTGAATAAGTTGCACAGAGGACGAGGGAATATTGGAGACTCTTAGCATGTCCATTTTTCTGGAAAAAGAATATTGCTCATCTCCTGTAAAGAATGCAAGTCAGACCTGACTGAAATCATCACTTGACTGAGAAGGGAACATCGTTGAGCACTATTTCTCTGGAAGAGTGTCAGAAGGCAAATAACCATA
Organism: Mobula hypostoma; assembly: GCF_963921235.1. Lineage (NCBI taxonomy): Eukaryota > Metazoa > Chordata > Chondrichthyes > Myliobatiformes > Myliobatidae > Mobula > Mobula hypostoma. The sequence goes on along the minus strand of NC_086102.1, from coordinate 183,737,248 downwards.
TAACAATTACAGCACGGAAACAGGTCATCTCGGCCCTTCTAGTCCATGCCGAACTCTTTTTCTCACCTAGTTATTCATAGAAACATAGAAACATAGAAAATAGGTGCAGGAGTAGGCCATTCTGCCCTTCGAGCCTGCACCACCATTTATTATGATCATGGCTGATCATCCAACTCAGAACCCCGCCCCAGCCTTCCCTCCATACCCCCTGACCCCCGTAGCCACAAGGGCCATATCTAACTCCCTCTTAAATATAGCCAATGAACTGGCCTCAACTGTTTCCCGTGGCAGAGAATTCCACAGATTCACCACTCTCTGTGTGAAGAAGTTTTTCCTAATCTCAGTCCTAAAAGGCTTCCCCTCTATCCTCAAACTGTGGCCCCTCGTTCTGGACTTCCCCAACATCGGGAACAACCTTCCTGCATCTAGCCTGTCCAATCCCTTTAGGATTTTATACGTTTCAATCAGATCCCCCCTCAATCATCTAAATTCCAATGAATACAAGCCCAGTTCATCCAGTCTTTCTTCATATGAAAGTCCTGCCATCCCAGGAATCAATCTGGTGAAACTTCTTTGTACTCCCTCTATGGCAAGAATGTCTTTCCTCAGATTAGGGGACCAAAACTGCACACAATACTCCAGGTGTGGTCTCACCAAGGCCTTGTACAACTGCAGTAGTACCTCCCTGCGCCTGTACTCGAATCCTCTCGCTATAAATGCCAGCATACCATTTGCCTTTTTCACCGCCTGCTGTACCTGCATGCCCATTTTCAATGACTGGTGTACAATGACACCCAGGCCTCGTTGCATCTCCCCCTTTCCTAATCGGCCACCATTCAGATAATAACCTGTTTTCCTGTTTTTGCCACCAAAGTGGATAACCTCACATTTATCCACATTAAATTGTATCTGCCATGAATCTGCCCACTCACCTAACCTATCCAAGTCACCCTGCATCCTCTTAGCATCCTCCTCACAGCTAACACTGCCACCCAGCTTCGTGTCATCTGCAAATTTGGAGTTGCTGCATTTAATTCCCTCTTCTAAGTCATTAATATATATTGTAAACAACTGGGGTCCCAGCACTGAGCCTTGCGGTACCCCACTAGTCACTGTCTGCCATTCTGAAAAGGTCCCGTTTATTCCCACTCTTTGCTTCCTGTCTGCCAACCAATTCTCTATCCACATCAATACCTTACCCGCAATACCGTGTGCTTTAAGTTTGCACACTAATCTCCTGTGTGGGACCTTGTCAAAAGCCTTTTGAAAATCCAAATATATCACATCCACTGGTTCTCCCCTATCCACTCTACTAGTTACATCCTCAAAAAATTCTATGAGATTCGTCATTTTCCTTTCACAAATCCATGCTGACTTTGTCCGATGATTTCTCCGCTTTCCAAATGTGCTGTTATCACATCTTTGATAACTGACTCTAGCAGTTTCCCCACCACCGATGTTAGGCTAACCAGTCTATAATTCCCCAGTTTCTCTCTCCCTCCTTTTTCAAAAAGTGGGATTACATTAGCCACCCTCCAATCCTCAGGAACTAATCCAGAATCTAAAGCGTTTTGAAAAATTATCACTAATGCATCCACTATTTCTTGGGCTACTTTCTTAAGCACTCTGGGATGCAGACCATCTGGCCCTGGGGATTTATCTGCCTTTAATCCCTTCAATTTACCTAACACCACTTCCCTACTAACATGTATTTCCCTCATTTCCTCCATCTCACTAGACCCTCTGTCCCCTACTATTTCTGGAAGATTATTTATGTCCTCCTTAGTGAAGACAGAACCAAAGTAGTTATTCAATTGGTCTGCCATGTCCTTGCTCCCCATAATCAATTCACCTGTTTCAGTCGGTAAGGAACCTACATTTGTCTTAACCAATCTTTTTTCTTTTCACATATCTGTAAAAGCTTGTACAGTCAGTTTTTATGTTCCCTGCAAGTTTTCTCTCATAATCTTTTTTTCCTTTCCTAATTAAGCCCTTTGTCCCCCTCTGCTGGACTCTGAATTTCTCCCAGTTCTCAGGTGAGCCGCATGATCACTAGCACTGCAACTCGCCATCACTAACACCATTTTCCAGCAGAAAGACAGTCTGAAGACAACCTGGATACATCAGCGTTCCAAGCATTGGCACCTCATAGACTACATCTTGGTTCGCCAGAGAGACCTTACTCACCCGAGTGATGCCCAGCACAGAGTGTCATACGGACCATCGTCTTGTCCGCTGCAAACTCAGTCTCCATTTCAAACCCAAACCAAAGAGAGAAGGCACTCCAAGGAAGAAGTTTCAGGTTGGCAACCTCCAGTCAGCTGAAGTGAAAGCTGACTTTCAGACAAATCTTCAGTCGAGGCTTCAGGATCCTGGTTTCCCCACAGACTCCTCTCCAGAAGTGCTTTAGGAACACATAAAAACCACCATCCTGCAAACCTCTGAAGAAGTCCTAGGGTTTTCCACAAAGAAGAACAAGGACTGGTTCAATGAAAACAACCAGGAGATCCAAGAATTGCTGGCGAAGAAGAGATCTGCCCACCTTGCTCAGCCATCTTGTCCTGATAAGAAAGCAGCCTTCCACCTTGTATGCAGCAACCTCCAGCACAAGTTTCGAGAGATTCAGAACATGTGGTGGACCAACCTTGCAAAGAGAACTCAGCTTTGCGCAGACACCAGTGACTACAGAGGGTTTTATGAAGCCCTGAGAGCGGTGTACGGCCCTTCGCACCAGGTCCAGCGTCCCTTGCGCAGTGCAGACGGTCAGGCGCTCCTCACAGGCAAGGCGTCCATCCTGAACTGGTGGTCGGAACATTTCCAGGCTCTTTTCAGCGCCAACCGCATGGCCCAAGACTCAGCAATTCATCGCATCCCACAACAGCCAGAGAAAACAGAACTGGACAAGATTCCAACCCTAGAAGAGACAGTCAAGGCCATAGAGCAGCTGAAAAGTGGCAAGGCAGCGGGAGTCGATGGAATCCCACCTGAGATTTGGAAGCATGGTGGCCCAGTGTTACACGCCAAACTCCACGAGCTCTTTGTCTGCTGCTGGGAACAAGGTAAACTACCACAGGACCTCCGTGACGCAGTCATCATCGCCCTGTACAAGAACAAGGGAGAAAAGTATGACGGCTCTAACTACTGGGCTCTCTATCGCAGGAAAAATCCTCGCAAGAGTACTCCTGACCACATTGGTGCCTATCTTTGCAGAAGAACACGTCCCTGAGAGCCAGTGTGGCTTCAGAGCCAACAGGAGCACCACCGACATGGTATTTGTTCTCAGGCAGCTCCAAGAGAAACGTAGGGAACAGAACAAGGGATTGTACGTGTCGTTTGTTAACCTTACCAAACCGTTCAACACTGTGAGCAGGGAAGGTCTGTGGCAATCATGGAACGACTGGGATGCCCTCCAAAGTTCCTCAGCATGGTCATGCAGCTACATGAAGATCAGCGTGGCCAAGTCAGACACAACAACGACCTCTCAGAACCCTTCCCAATAGGCAACGGAGTAAAGCAAGGCTGCATCCTCGCGCCGACTCTCTTCACCATCTTCTTCAGCATGATGCTCGAAAGGGCCACAGAAGACCTTGATGTCGGGGATGGTGTCTACATCCGATACTGCACCGATGGCAGCCTGTTCAACCTGAGGCGACTACAGTCCCACAACAAGGCACTGGAGCAACTCATCCGAGAGCTACTCTTCGCCAATGATGCTGCCCTTGTTGCCCACACAGAGACAGCCCTGCAGTGTATAACATCCTGCTTCACAGAGGCTGCCGAGCTCTTCGGACTGGAAGTCAGCTTGAAGAAGACAGAAGTTCTCCATCAGCCCGCACCTCAGGAAGTTTACCACCCTCCCCGCATCGTCATCGGTGAAGTAGGGCTGAGTACAGTAGCTGAGCTACCTGGGGTGCACCATCTTGTCAGATGCCAAGATCGACAAAGAGATTGACAACAGACTGGCAAAGGCAAACAGCTCATTCAGCAGGCTGTACAAAAGAGTCTGGAATGACAAGCATTTGAAGAAAGACACAAAGATCAGCATGTACAGAGCCATTGTACTGACCACCCTCCTGTACGGCTCCGAGTCGTGGGTCACCTACCGTCACCACCTACGACTCCTTGAGCGTTTCCACCAGCACTGCCTCCGCACCATCCTCAACATCCACTGGAGTGACTTCGTCACCAACATCGAAGTCCTCGAACAGGCGGAGGTCACCAGCATCGAGGCCGTGCTGTTGAAGACGCAGCTGCGCTAGACAGGGCACATCTCCAGGATGGAGGATCATCGCCTGCCCAAGATTGTGCTGTATGGCGAACTCTCCACTGGCCACCGTGAGAGAGGGGCACAGAAGAAGTGGTACAAGGACTCTCTGAAGAAATCCCTTGGTGCCTGTCACATTGACCATCGCCAGTGGTCTAATCTAGCCTCCGATCGCAAGGACTGGTGACACACCATTCACCAGTCTGTCTCTTCCTCCGAGAACGCACGCAGGGCTGGCATTGAGGACAAAGGGAGAAGGAGGAAGAACCGTGACACAGCAGCACCAAACCCAGAACAGAATTTCCCTTGCAGCCGCTGTGGCCGGACCTGCCTGTCCCGTATTGGCCTCGTCAGCCACCAGCGAGCTCGCAGCGGACGCGGGCAGCCCCCTTCCTAAATCTTCATTCGGGAAGCCAAGCCATGAGTGAGTGAGTGATTTTTAATAACACACACCACTGAAAATATAAAGGCAATTTGGACAATTTTCTTGTACTTATTTCTCCTTTTACATTTATGTTGAGCTTGCAAACTGATAAATGTTTTTAGTAAATTTACAGTACATCGGTTGAAGGAACATAAACAAGAATAAATCTATTCTTTCCTTCATTTCCTTCCATATTTAAAATTATTTATGTCTTACCTTGATCACACGTTGCTCTGGATAACAGGCAATAAATAATCCCAAGAAGAACCGCTATTTTCACTGATTGAGCCAACATGTTTCTCTTAGGCTGCTTTCAACTCTAGCTGAAGCCTTGTGTAGCTTGCTTTGTGTTGCTGACAATTCGAAACTGTAATTTAGGTGTGTCAAGAAGGGCTAATTGGAATGAATAACCAAATTGCAGTGGTATTAATGGACTTTGAATCTTTATATGTTATATATTACATCAGCCTTTGATTGGATTTACTTAAGATGTGACAGCCATTTTGTGATGAAATCTAGCAATCTGGTCTGTTCTAGGTTTAAAAGTAAAGTTTACCCACCACCACCCCCCCCCAAAAAAGGGAGAAAAAGGTGGAATATCTCAATACTTATCAATTAAGGAGAGATATGACTCCATAGAAAGCTTAGAGCACAAAAAATAATTGGCTTGTAAAGCCTGTCTTCAGCCAAAAGAAAATCAGAATTATTTTACTTTTGTCCAATGCCATCTGATCAGTTGACCTTATTCTTTAAGTAATTGTTATTCCCACTTCTTCGTTTGAGACAGAGAAAACAGAAAGAAAAACAACAATAAAGTTTAGCTTTATTTGTCACATGTACATCAAACCATACAGTGATATGCGTCATTTGTGTCAAATGAAATTAGCAAGGATCGTGCTGAGCTGCCCACAAATGGTGCCATACTTCCATGCTATCATAGATTACCTGTGACATATTAACCCTAACCATACATCTTTGGGCACGTATCCAAGTGGTTACAGCATTGGACTAGCGACCAAAAGGTCATGAGCTCGAGCCCCAACCAAGGCAACGTGTTGTGTCCTTGAGCAAGGTACTTAATCACACATTGCTCTGCAACGACACTGGTGCCAAGCTGTACGGGTCCTAATGCCCTTCCCTTGGACAACATTGGTGTCGTGGAGAGGGGAGACTTGCAGCTGGTCTTCCATACAACCTTGCCCAGGCCTGCACCCTGGAGAGTGAAGACTCTCAAGACTAACAGATGCCTTTAACATCTTTGGTATGTGGGAGGACACAGGGGCACCCGGAGGAAACTCACACAGTCATAGAGAGAACTCACAAAATCCTTACAGGGAGCAGCAGGAATTGAACTGCATCCTTACAGCTGGTGTCATAAATCACTGTGCTAACCACTACACTACCAGGCATAGTACAGTCCAAAGAGTTCTCATTTCATAATGAATTGCTGATGTTCATAAACATTAAGGCATAAATAGCAAAGGGATTCTGTCAGAATAAAAGGTAAAGATAACAGGTGTAAGAAACCTTGGTTTTCAAGAGATATTGAGGCCCTGGTTAAGAAAAAAAGGAGATGCTTAGCAGGTACAGGCAGGTGAGGTGCTGATGGAGTAAATCCATTTAGAACAAAGATGAGGAGGAATTTCTTTAGCCAGAGGGTGGTGAATCTGTGGAATTCATTACTACTGGTGGCTTTAGAGGGCAGGTCACTGTGTGCATTTAAGGCTGAAGTTGATAGGTTCTTGATTAGTCAGGGTGAGAAAGGTTTACAGGGAGAAGGCAGGAGAATGGGGTCAAGAGGGAAATGGGTCAGCTATGGTGAAATGGTTGAGCAGACCCTGATGGGCCAAATAGCCTAATTCTGCTCCTATGTCTTATGATCATATGTGGGATTTTGACATTGTTGTCATTAGTGAAGCTTGGTTGCAGGAGGGGCAAGGCTGGCAGCTCAGAGCTCTGGGGTTCCACTGTTTTAACGTGATAGAGCAGAAGGGATTAAAGGGGGAGGGAAAATGTCAATGCAGTGCTCAGTCAGGACAGACTGGAGAGCTCGTCCAGTGAGGCCTTGTGGGTAGAACTGAGGAATCAGAAAGGGATGACCACGTTAATGGGATTATATTATAGATCACCTGCCAGTCCACATTAGACGAGCAAAATTTGCAGAGATCACAGATTGTTGCAAGAAACATTATGATAGTAGGTATTTTAACTTTCTAAATATTAACTGGTATTTCCATGCTGTAATAGGGCTGAATAGGAAAGAATTTGTTGCGTCTTCAGGAAGGTTTTTTAAATCAGTACATGAAGTCTTAACCAGAGAGAGAGTGCTTTACTAGATCTATTAGGGAATGGAACAAGGAAGTTGACAGAAGTTTGTGTAGGTGTATCTAGTGATCATTAGTTTCAAGGTAATTACAGAAAAGAATCTGGTCCTTGAAAGGAACATTAAAGAACGGGTCTCGGCCCGAAACGTCGACTGTACCTCTTCCTAGAGATGCTGCCTAGCCTGCTACGTTCACCAACAACTTTTATGTGTGTTGCTTGAAATTCCAGCATCTGCAGATTTCCTCGTGTTTAAGAACAAATTCAATGTTTTGATCTATTTTCAATGTAGCCATTATGAAAATCCCCCTTGGTACTATGTTCCTTTAAGGAATAAAGGTATTTATATTATAAAGGTATTAATATTATATGGTCTGTAAAACCACAGGACTCAGAAATTTGTTTTCTTGAAGGTAATGGCTTCAAAGTCCAAATTTCAGGGAAAAATTAACTACAGATTATATAAGATTATCTAAAAGCCAATTTATCTGACGCACTACAGGAGGTCTTGAGCAAAGTCAACATATGCAAACCAGGATCTACTGACTTCATCAGGCACCAATTATGATATTAATTCATCTTTATTACAGGAGGCTCAGTGCCTACTCACCAGATGAACATCAATCGAGAAACTAAAGAGGACTGGGGATAAGGTTATAAACAGCAGACAGTTTGCTAATGCTGGAAATCCAGAACAACCCACACAAAATGCTGGAGGAACTCAGCAGGTCAGGCAGCATCCAAGGAAATGAATAGATAATTGGCGTTTCGGGCTGAGACACGTCTTCAGGACTGAGAAGGAAAAGGCAGACACCAGAATAAAAATGTGGGGGAAGGGGAAGGAGGCTGACTGGAAGGTGATAGGTGTTGAGGCCAGGTGGGTGGGAATGGTAGAGGGCTGGAGAAGAAAGAATCTGATAGGAGAGGACAGTGGACTATAGGAAAAGGGAAGGAGAAGGGGACCCAGGGGGAAATAATAGGCGGGTGAGAAGGGTAAAAGGTCAGAGGGGAGAATAGAGGGAGGAGAGGAATTGGATAGTCCTTATGGGACTTGGGAAAAATTAGGAGTGTTTGATATCCCATAATGAAAATTTAGCTCTCACAGGCTCCCCTTACCTACCTGAAGGGTATCTAGATCATGCTAGCCAATGAGATATTGCCTTCTGGGTCAACTGGTATCAATTGATGGCCCGAATGGCCTAATTCTGCTCCCACGTCTTATGGTCTAATACTATTATTAAAGTGGAATGTTTGCAAACCTTTCTAGCATCGATAAATGTGTAAAACCATTCAAATACTATTAAAAATTTAAAAGGCATTTAAAAATATCAAAATATAAAAACGATTCTACCCAAAATTCAAAGCAATTTGATTAATTGAATTAAAGCAAATAAGAAGGAAAATGGTAGCCATGTCTTCCTGCAACAGGTAGAGTTCTGATGTCGATAAATCTGAGGAAGTCGCTTTTGTTTAAAGACTCCGAGGAATCCGTCAGAAAGCCATAGGGTTTGCCAGGATTGGCACTTTGCTAAGCAGGAGGCCTGACTTTATCCTACATGTGGGAGTGCTGTGCTTCTTCCAGGAATTGGTAAACTGGCAGATCCCATGTGCAGTTGTTAGCTTCTAAGCAGGTGTTAAAGTCTAATGTATGGACTGTATTTCTTGAAAGTGTGAAGGATACAGATAGAAAATTAAATTTTACATGAGAATTTTGCAGACACATTTTCAAAATAGTAGGAGAGGTACTTTGATTAATTGGTCATATTTTTACAGATGGATTGACTTCTGTTCGACTGTGTTGAAAAGAGAAAGTCAGCGCAAATAGTGAATGCAAGCTTGATTTTAATGTCTAAGAGAAATTTTGATAGGTACATGGATGATAGGGGCATGGAGGGCTATGGTCCTGGTGTAGTTTGAGGGGTGTAGGCAGTTTAAATGGTTCAGCATGGACTAGATGGGCCAAAAGGACTGTTTCTGTGCTGTAATTTTCTATGACTCTACGATACAAAAATGATTCTGGGAATGAAAGGGTTACCATATGAGGAATGTCTGGCAGCTCTTGGGCTGTATTCCCTGGAGTGCAGGAGAATGAGGGGGGGATCTCATAGAAACATTCTGAATATTAAAAAGCCTGAACAGATTAGATGTGGCAAAGTTATTTCCCGAAGTGTTCGTCTAGTTATCTCAAGGTCGCTTGTTCGAACCTCAGCTGTGGCAGCGTGTTTGTGCCCTTGAGCAAGGCACTTAATCACACATTGCTCTAGTCTGTGCGAGGAGTGGCGCCTCACACAGACTTCCAGTCTGCGCCTTGTAAGGCATGAAAATGCCCGACTCAGACCTCTCGTGGTCTGAGTCGACGTTCCCTCCCCTATTTCCCATGGTAGGGGATTCTAGGACAGGAGGGCACGACTTCAGGATTGAAGGACGTCCTTTTAGAACTGAGTTGTGGAGAAATTACTTTAGTCAGAGAGTGGTAAATCTGTGGAATTTGTTGCCACGAGTGGCTCTGGAGGCCAAGTCATTGGGTGTATTTAGATTAGATAGATTAGATTCAACTTTATTGTCATTGTGCCAGGTACAGGTACAAAGCCAAAGTATGCAGTTAGCATCTAACCAGAACTGTGAAGAATAGTGTTATTTACAAAATAACTGCAAATAAAAAGTAAGTGCTACAGCACACAAATATAAAACTACTGAGACAGTCCAATATGGGTGCAATACTGATTAGCGCTGTGATGTGAGGTTCAGCAGGGTGTGTGGCAGAGATAGATAGGTTCTTGATTAGCCAGGGCATTAAAGGGTGGGAGGTGAAGGCAGGGGAGTGGAGATGACTAGAAGAATTGGATCAGCCCATGATTGAATGGCAGAGAAGATTTGATGGGCTGAATGGCTTACTTCTACTCCTATATCTTATGGTCTTATGAAGCTTCCTCAAAACTAACTCCCAAAATTAGATTTTAAACTGTGTGAAGTGTCTTTCAGAAAGTTCTGGAGCGAAAAGCAAACCGCTGCAGGGTCTTGCTCAAAAGATTACCTCCCAAGATGCTGCCTGACCCGCTAAGTTCCAGCAGTTTGTTCTTTGCTCCAGAACTTTCTGGAAGATACTTCACACCATTCTCTGTGGAGATTCAAGCTTCTGTACTCTCCTGTGTTTCTACAAAGTTGTGGTTGATATTTTCCACTGACTATTAAATTAGTTTTTTATTCATTTGTACATTCATTTTATGGGTTTATTAAGGTTGTGATGGCCAGGGGAGGTAATGTGGACAAGCTCCTATCTGGGTTGAACTCCATCTGCCACTTCTCAGCCCAGTTTTGCATCCTATCAATGTCCCGCTGTAACCTCTGATAGCCCTCCACACTATTCACAACACCCCTAACCTTGGTGTCATCAGCAAATTTACTAACCCATCCCTCCATTTCCTCATCCAGATCATTTATAAAAATCACGAAGAGTAGGGGTCCCAGAACAGATCGCTGAGGCACACCGCTGGTCACCAACCTCCATGCAGCATATGACCCGTCTACAACCACTCTTTGCCTTCTGTGGGCAAGCCAATTCTGGATCCATGAAGCTATGTCCCCATGGATCCCATGCCTCCTTACTTTCTCAATAAGCCTTGCATGAGGTAACTTATCAAATGCCTTGCTGAAATCAATATACACTACATCTACTATTCTGCCTTCATCAGTGTGTTTACCTTCATCAATAGATTAAAAAACATGAAAAGACAGAAATACTGTATATTAAAAAAGTGAGGTAGTGTCCAAGAGTTCAATGTCCATTTAGGAATCGGATGGCAGCGGAGAAGAAGCTGTCCCTGAATCACTGAGTGTGTGCCTTCAGGCTTCTGTACCTCCTACCTGATGGTAATGGTGAGAAAAGCAGATGCCCTGGGTGCTGGAGGTCTGCTAGCTTTCTGAGACACTGCTCCCTGAAGATGTCCTGGGTACTTTGAAAGCTTCTACCCAAAATGGATCTGACTAGATTTAAAACCTTCTGCAGCTTCTTTCAGTCCTGTGCAGTAGCCCCTCCATACTAGACAGTGATGCAGCCTGTCAGAATGCTCTCCACGGTACGTCTATAGAAGTTTTCGAGTGTATTTGTTGACATACCAAATCTCTTCAAACTCCTAATGAAGTATAGTCGCCATCTTGCCTTCTTTATATCTACATTGATATGTTGGGACCAGTTAGATGCTCAGAGATCTTGACACTCAGGAACGTGAAACTGTTCACTCTCTCCACATCTGGTCCCTCTATGAGGATTGGTATGTGTTCCTTCGTCTTACCCTTCCTGAAGTCCACAATCAGCTCTTTTGCCTTACCGACGTTGAGTGCCAGGTTGTTGCTGCAGCACCATTCCACTAGTTGGCATATCTCACTCCTGTACGCCCTCTCGTCACCGCCTGAGATTCTACCAACAATGGTTGTATCAACAACAAATTTATAGATGGTATTTGAGCGAGCCACACAGTCATATGTATGTAGAGAGTAGAGCAGTGGGCTAAGCACACACCCCTGAGGTGCGCCAGTGTTGATCATCAGCGAGGAGGGTATGATATTACCAATCCGCACAGATTGTGGTCTTCTTGTTCGAAAATCGAGGATCCAATTGCAGAGGGAGGTACAGAGGCCCAGGTTCTGCAACTTCTCAATCAGGATTGTGGGAATGATGGTATTAAATGCTGAGCTATAGTCGATGAACAGCATCCTGACATAGGTGTTTGTGTTGTCCTGGTGGTCTAAAGCCATGTGGAGAGCCATTGAGATCGTGTCTGCCGTTGAGCTATTGTGGCAATCGGCAAATTGTAACGGGTCCAGGTCCTTGCTGAGGCAGGAGTTGAGAGGGTAAACAGCTTTAAGTTCCTCGGCATCCGCATCACCGAGGACCTCATGTGGTCTGTTCACACTAAATGTGTGGTGAAAAAGGCACGACAGTGCCTCTTTTACCTCAGACAGTTGTGGAAGTTTGGTACAGGTCCCCAAATCCTAAGAACTTTCTACAGGGGCACAATTTAAGAGCATCCTGACTGGCTGCATCACTGCCTGGTATGGGAACTGTACTTCCCCTAATTGCAGGATTCTGCAGAGAGTGGTGCAGACAGCCCAGCGCATCTGTTGTGAACTTCCCACTATTCAGCACATTTTCAAAGACAGGTGTGAGAAAAGGGCCTGAAGGACCACTGGGGACTTGAGTCACCCCAAGCACAGTCTATACCAGTTGCCACCATCCGGGAAATGGTACCACAGTATAAAAGCCAGGACCAACAGGCTCTGGGACAGTTCCTTCCACCAGGCCATCAGACTGATTAACTCATGCTGATTGGAAAGTATTTCTATGTTTCATTGACTGTTCTATTTATTTTAAATTATGATAAATTACTATGATTGCACATTGCACATTTGGATGGAGATGTAACGTAAAGATTTTTACTCCTCATACCTGTGAAGGATGTAAGAAATAAAGTCAATTCAATTCAGTTCAAAATTGTCATCTATACCAGCTATTGGAGCATGGGACACAAGCCCATGATTGACTCAATTTCTAGCCAAGTGTTGAGGAAGATTGAAACGTTTGAGTTGAATGCTGAAGTTGAGCAATGGTTCAGAGCTGTCTACCAGCCTCTTGTTTACTGCTGTGAAGGAAATATTCTGTGTGTGACAATCTCTCGCTTGTTGCTCCCAAGGGAGTGCACCTGCATTTGAAAGGTCTCTTGCTTCCTCGGTGTTGTTGGAGGATGCTACTAAAGTTCTGGGTCTGCGGTTTGTGGACTGAACTGTACTTCACTTGGACTCATTTAATTTTATGTTTTTATATTCTTGTTTCTGTTTGCGTGACTTGGTTTTTTTTGCATGTGGGAGGGGGTTTGATACTCTCGTTGCTGTTTGCATGTTTTGTTTTTTAGGCATGGGCTGTTTGATGTTCTTGTTGCTGTTTGCATGATTTGTTTTTTTTTTGGTGCATGGGAGGTTCTTCTTTTGAACAGCTTCACTGATTTTTGTTTCGTAGCTACCTGGAGAAGATGAATCTCAGAATTGTATACATATTCTGACAATAAATGTACCTTGAAACTTAAATAGCGGTCAGCTAGATATGCCATGATTCAGAGCACCATTTGCATTCCCAATGAGAAGGCACACTGGCTCTGCTGCCTCCTGAACCCCTGGTTTACACTTTACTCTCTATGCTTCCAAATGCAAAATAAAGCCATTGTTCAACACTGAGGACCTCTGGTGTCCAATCTTGTCCACTCCAATTTCCACGTTTGCCTTTTGTTTATAAAACATTAATCCTAGAGGGTTTGGATGAAAGATGGAGTAGAAATATTAAGTATTTTATGCCTTGTCTAATGAAGTCAAGCATTCCACTTGCCTTTTTGTCTAAGTTTCTTTCATATGATTGATTGGACACAAGCTGGGGTCTGATCAGCCCCGGCTGGGTCACCTGGAGGAGGTTGTATGATGTTGAAGGACCCGAAACACCCGATGATTCCAGGAATATCACTGAAGATGTGTCCAGAAGCATCAATAGATGTATGTACACAGCATGCTAACATCACATTCCTCATTAGAAACATAGAAAACCTACAGCACAATACAGGCCCTTTGGCCCACAGAGTTGCGCCGAACATGTACCTACCTTAGAAATTACTAGGCTTACCTATAGCCCTCTATTTTAGTAAGCTCCATGTACCCATCTAAAAGTCTCTTAGAAGACCCGATTGTATCCGCCTCCACCACTGTTGCCGGCAGCCCATTCCACACACTCACCACTCTCTGAGTAAAAAAACTTACCCCTGACATCTCCTCTGTACCTAGTCCCCAGCACTTGTGTCCTGTTGTGCCAACCATTTCAGCCCTAGGAAAAAGTCTCTGACTACCCACACGATCAATGCCTCTCATCATCTGATACACATCTGTCAGGTCACCTCTCATCCTCCGTCGCTCCCAGGAGAAAAAGCCGAGTTCACTCAACCTATTCTCATAAGGCATGCTCCCCAATCCAGGCAACATCCTTGTCAATCTCCTCTGCACCCTTTCTATGGCTTCCACATCTTTCCTGTAGTGAGGCGACCAGAACTGAGCACAGTACTCCAAGTGTGGTCTGACCAGGGTCCTATATAGTTGCAACATTACCTCTCGGCTCCTAAAGTCAATTCCACAATTGATGAAGGCCAATACACCGTATGCCTTCTTAACCACAGAGTCAACCTGTGCAGCTGTTTTGAGTGTCCTATGGACTCAGACCCCAAGATCCCACTGATCCTCCACACTGCCAAGAGTCTTACCATTAATATTTGCCATCATATTTGACCAACCAAAATGAATCACTTCACACTTATCTGGGTTGAACTCCATCTGCCACTTCTCAGCCCAGTTTTGCATCCTATCAATGTCCCGCTGTAACCTCTGATTGCCCTCCACACTATCCACAACACCTCCAACACTTCTATCATCAGCAAACTTACCAACCCATCCCTCCACTTCCTCATCTAGGTCATTTATCAAAATCACGAAGAATAAGGGTCCCAGAACAGATCCCTGAGGCACTCCACTGGTGACGACCTCCATGCAGAATACAAACCTTCTACAACCGCTCTTAGCCTTCTGTGGGCAAGCCAATTCTGGATCCACCAAGCAATGTCCCCTTGGATCCCATGCCTCCTTACTTTCTCAATAAGCCTTGCATGGAGTACCTTATCAAATGCCTTGCTGAAATCTATATACACCACATCTACTGCTCTTCCTTCATCAGTGTGTTTAGTCACATCCTCAAAAAATTCAATCAGGCATGTAAGGCATGACCTGCCCTTGACAAATCCAGGCTGACTACTCCTGATCATATACCTCTCCAAATGTTCATTAATCCTGCCTCTCAGGATCTTCTCCATCAACTTACCAACCACTGAGGTAAGACTCACTGGCCTATAATTTCCTGGGCTATCTCTACTCCCTTTCTTGAATAAAGGAACAACATCTGCAACCCTCCAATACTCCAGAACCTCTCCCGTCCCCATTGACGATGCAAAGATCATCGCCAGAGGCTCAGCAATCTCTTCCCTCACCTCCCACAGTAGTCTGGGGTACATCTCATCCAGTCCCAGCAACTTATCCAATGATGCTTTCCAAAAGCTCCAGCACATCCCGTTTCTTAATATCTACATGCTCAAGCTTTTCAGTCTGCTGCAAGTCAGCACTACAATCACCAGGATCCTTTTCCATAGTGAATACTGAAGTATTCATTAAGTTCCTCTGCTACTTTCTCCGGTTTCATACACACTTTCCCACTATCACACTTGATAGGTCCTATTCTTGCATGTCTTATCCTCTTGCTCTTTACATACTTGTAGAATGCCTTTGGGTTTTCCTTAATCCTGCCCGCCAAGGCCTCCTCATGGCCCCTTCTGGCTCTCCTAATTTCCTTCTGAAGCCCCTTCCTATTAGCCTTATAATCTTCTTGATTGCTAATATTAGCTAGTTCTCTGAACCTTTTGTAAGCTTTTTTTTTCTTCCTGACTTGATTTATTACAGCCTTTGTACACCACGGTTCCTGCACCCTACTATAACTTTCCTATCTCATTGGAACGTACCTATGCAGAACTCTACACAAATATCCCCTGAACATTTGCCACATTCCTTCCGTACGTTTCCATGAGAACATCTACTTCCATTTTAAGCCTCCAGTTTCCTGCCTGATAGCTTCATAATTCCCCTTACTCCAACTAAACACTTTTCTAACTTGTCTGTTCCCATCTCTCTCCAATGCTATTGTAAAGGAGATAGAATTATGATCACTATCTCCAAAATGCTCTCCCACTGTGAGATCTGACACCTGACCAGGTTCATTTCCGAATACCAAATCAAGTACATTCTCTCCTCTTGTAGGCTTATCTACATATTGTGTCAAGAAACCTTCCTGAACACACCTAACAAACTCCACCCTATCTAATCCCTTTGTTCTAGGGAGATGCCGATCGATATTTAGGAAATTAAAATCTCCCATCACGACAATTCTGTTATTATTACATCTTTCCAGGATCTGTTTCCCTATCTGCTCCGCGATATCCCTGTTACTATTGGGAAGCCTATAAAAAACACCCAGTAAAGTTATTGACCCCTTCCTGTTCCTAACCTCCACCCACAGAGACTCCGTAGACAATCCCTCCATGGCATCCACCTTTTCTGCTGCCGTGACACCATCTCTGATCAACAGTGCCAAGCCCCACCTCTTTAGTCTCCCTCCCTGTCCTTTCTGAAACATCTAAATCCCGGCACTTAAAGTAACCAGTTTTAAAGTGCCCACAGAAAAGAGAACAGTCTTCTGAACAAATATTTTAATTTTTCTGCTGTACAATACTGACTAGAACGCCAGTTTCTGTAATATTTTTGGTAAAACAAAAACTCATTCTCTAAATACATTAAAATCTGTTGATATGGTTCACTTCAAACACAATATTCAATAAACCAAAAAATACTGAAAACCAGAAGCAAAGCGAAAAAGAGGAAAAATAATTTAGATGAAGGGAATAACTCTTGAGGATTCATCTGGTATTTCCAGTGTGGGTTATGTCACTAATTGCTGGATAGTTACTCATGCAGGTTAAACATCAACAGAGTAGACCCTTTTAAATGATACGAGCAACCAGGAAATAACACGAATACAAGGAACAAGGAAGTAAAATAGCTTCATTGCATCATTCACCACAACTTTCTAATCTTCCAGTAACATTATCTAGTTTCTATTAATATCTAATTTCACAAGGTCTTACTCAACATATTGAGTAATATCTTACCTTCACTCAGGTCATTTCAAAGTCATCTGACACCCATTTCTGTTTTTCCAGTGTAAATTCTAGTACAACAATTAGAATCAGGGGAAAAAAAAATGAGCTTGAAGTAATCCATTTTTGTACAGGAAATTGGAGCAGTTAGAATATACTTAACCATCGTTTATCTTCCTGGTTAAGGTCACACAGCCAGAAGATGAGATTTCGATATGATAGGCAGTTGGCAGTTTAAATTGCTTGCACAGACTAGATGGGACAAAGGGCATGTATCTGTGCTGTACTTTTCTATGACTCAAAGTGCAAATAGATTCTGAAGAATGTATTGAGAAACATGATTATACAGGTGTCAAAACTGATATAAAGATTAATTAAAATGGACACACCATATTAGAGTTAACAACCATTTCCTGTTCATAAGTTATTTTCTATTCTTCAAAATATTGAGAATGGAGCTGCCAGTTGAGTTAAGAGATTCATTTAAATATACCACAGGCAGAAAAATGCAACAGCTACACAAAGTCGCAGCATAAATATGGAACAATGTGGACCAATTGACGCAGAGCAGTTTTACGTCACGTGTAAGGATAACTGTTCAGTCGCTCAGAAGTAAAGCAATTGCAGTGGTTGGTAATAAAGAGATTCTGAATGCTCTGAAAATAACAATCAGAATTCAAAAAGAACAATATAAATCCCTGCACAATGGGCTGCTAGAAGGCATGTGGTATTCTAAGTGCAATTTTTCAGCGTTTCCACAAGAACAATTTTCTTCTATAAAATGTTTTGCATCTGGAAGATCTATTGTTAAGGAAAAGAATGAATGATGAAAAAAATGTAATATAGAATCAGTCAACAATTCATATAGCTGGTGCTAACAACTCCAGTATGAATGAAGTCCAAACCTTGATTGGTTGTAAATCTCCTTTTCTGTTCTTCCAAATAATAATTGAGTCTAGGGTAGAGATGACAACAGCATCTTCCACAAATTCATCAGTTAGTGTTTCTTAGAGCTGTGCAACATTTATTATTTGATCCGTAAGAAAATACTGTATCAGTTTATAAGTTATTAATAAACTAGAAACATGAATTTCAAAAATACAGTGTATCTTGCCCATTTGTAGCAGTTTTTACGCTGTAACTAAAGAATTTATTCAGTACAGCTGATGATACGAGTCCCATTGTTTGTCCATCACAGTGAAGTTGCTGTGAGAAATACAATGCAGGCAGCTTCTCCTTCACATTGCACTGGTCCTTTGCCATCAATGTTCAGAATCCAGTTTTTTTGTCAATAATTCCACTCATTTCTGACTCAATGGTCCCGCATTTGTTTTTGACAAACGCATTTATTACATTGGCTAAAAATAGTCTCGTCTCCTTGATTCCTCACTGCTGAAGGATGGATTGTATTGTCCAGTGTATATGCAAGAGTAACGTGATCCTGGTAGACCACTGTAAGGGTGCAGGCCATTCCTATCCACTTCTGAGCCCCTGAAGCCAGACTGTTAAAGAGAAAAAAATAACAATAAGCACTTTAAAGAAGGAACTACTATTTTATCCATTGTGGCAAAATTGTTAAAGCAAAAAATAAACTGAATGTACAAGTCTCAGACCAATTACAAAGCAGCATGAATATCAGAACCAGTGGGCCAATTGGCTCCCAGAATCTACTCCACCCTTCAGAAACTGATCCACTCTTGGCCTCAGCATTACTTTCCCATACTCTTTGACTCCATTTACATACTTCTCTGGAATAAAGAATTCCACACAGCCCTCTGAGAGAACAACTTCCTTCTCAATTCCATGTTAAACAGGCAACCTCTTCTTCTGAAGCTCCCACAAAGAAGAGATTCCTCTCAGTATCTACCCTGCCAAACCCCTCAGAACCTTAGATGCTTCAATATTATCACCTCCCATTCTTCTAAATCCAAAGGCAATGAACTGACCCTGCTCGACCTCCCTTCATCCCAGAAGTCAACCTTGAGAATCTTCAATACCAGTATGTCAATAGACAATAGGTGCAGGAGTAGGACATTCAGCCCTTCAAGCCAGCACCGCCATTCACTGTGATCATGGCTGATCATTTCCTTCCTAAAATATGAAGATACAATCATACACATTATTCCTGCTGTCTTGCAGTGCCCTGTAAGATTCTATGGAAGTTACTGTTTCCATCTTTTTAAAAATCTTTCTTGTAACTTTCCATCAGCTTTCCCAATTGTTCAAAGTCTAAGAAAACTACAACACAGAAACAGCTCCTCTGGCCCATTCAGTCCATGCAGAACCATTTAAACTGCCTAGTCCCATCAGACCGACTAGGTCCCATCAACCTGCTCCCAGACAATATTCCTGCATACTCCTACCCATCCATGTATTTATCCAATCTTTTCTTTAACATTGAAATCGAAATCACATCCACCACTTGTGCTAGCAGCTCGTTCCACACACTCACTACCCTCTAAGTTAGGGGTCGCCAACCCATCGATAGCGATCGACCGGTCGATCTTTGAGACTTTCCCAGTAGATCCCAAAAGAAATCAAAAATAAATACACAAATACTGTTGTAATGTGAGCATTATAAAAATAAGTAATACTAATTAGGATAATGGTAATATAGCAATACTTTTACTACAAAGCTGTTTGTAAAGAGAGATCGTTTCCGGGTTGCAGGCATTCTTTCTGCCCAGTGCGCATGTCTGTAGCAACCCCGCCATGAACTGTTTTCAGCGTAGCTTGTGCTGCATCAAAGTGACCAATTAAATTAGATACACAGTGGTCCCCAACCACCGGGCCGCGAAGAATGCAGCGGTACAGCGGTAGTCGTAACGCACCCAGCACATCTTTAAGAAAAAAGTTGAGATAAACAAGCTAATTAATTAGGTGCCGCCCGGCACGCAAGTGTCGCCTCTGATCTGGGCCGACATTTACGTGCCGGGCGGCACCTAATTAATTAGCTTGTTTATTTCGGCTCTTTTTCTTAAAGATGTGCTGGTGCGTTCCAGCCGCCGCTATACCACTGCATTCTTCACGGCCTGGAGATTGGAGACCATTGGATAAGAGTACAGACTGTCACAAACATCAATATATGGCACTCGCTCGTGATATCCTGATAGCATGGCAGAGGCTCCACAAAAGAAGGCAAAAACATACAAATTCCATCCAGAATGGAAAGAGGAATTTTTACTTACCTTGGTGAAAGACAAGTGTGTTTGTATGTTGTGCCACCAAACACAAGCACTGACTAAAAGAGGGAATCTGGAGCGGCACCACAACACCAACCACCAGGAATTTAAAAACACCTACTCTCCAAGGAGCGCAATTCGTGCCAGGAAAGTTGAGGAGCTGAAAACGGGGTTGAAGGCCCAGCAATCGTTTTTCACAAAACGTGCTGCTCAAAATAAGGCTGCAATTATTGAAGCATCATTTCGTGTAAGTCACCTTTTGGCTAAACACAAGAAGCCTCTTACAGATGGCGATTTATTCAAGGAAGCAATGGCCTTTACCACAGAGACTGTTTTTAATGACTTTAAAAACAAGAACGACATCACAACCGCAATACATAACATACTGCTTGGCCCTGCAACAGTGACAAGGAGGGTAGAGTCACTGTCAGAGGACGTGAATATTTTTCACTACAGTTCGATGAATCCCTGGATGTAATGCAAACAGCTTAGCTTGTTGTATTTGTCAGAATGGCTTTCCAGAATTTTCAACAAAGGAGGACTTCCTCACTCTTTTGCAATTAAAGGAGAGAACGAGAGGTGAGGATATTTACAATGAGTTTAAAAAATGTCCGTGAAAATGACATCCCCATTAATAAACTGGTGGCAATTACTACTGATGGGACCCCAGCAATGCATAGTGTGCGCGTTGGTTTTATAGCACTAAAAGTCAGTGCCCACTTTGAGTCAACTTCTCTATGTGAAATCGCATTTTCACAGATGAAAAATTATTAAATCTAAGTACGGGAGCTGTCTTACTGACAGACATCTCACAGACTGTCTCAGACTGGCTGTCTGTAGTTATGAGCCAAATTTCAGGGAACTAGCAGTAAGTATTCAGCCCCAGTCATCACACTGAGTGCAACAGTTAATTTTTAATCATTTATTTTTCGTGTTGAAATAAAATTAAATAATGAAACTTAGAATTAAAGGTGTAAAGTATTGTAATATTCTTAAAGAAAGATATGCTAGTTACAGTGTTTTCTTGTTTGAATTAATTTGAAAGTTTGACAGAAGTATTTTGTGTAATTCAAATACAATTAGCCCAAATAAAAGGCCTCAAATTGGAAGTACAATCTGAGCTGTTTTTTCTCTAAACGATTTAGTAGGTAGATCTTGCCTTTCACTAAGGTCGAGATAAGGGATCTTGGGCTTAAAAAGGTTGGTGACCACTACTCTAAGTGAACAAGTTTCCCCTCATGTTCCCCCTAGATATTTCACCTTTCACACTTGATCTCTAGTTGAAGTCTCACCTAACCTCAGTGGAAAAAGCCTGCTTGCATTTACCCTGTCTGTACCCCTCATGATTTTGTGTACCTCTATCAAATCTCTTCTCAATCTTCTAAGTTTGTTGTACTTGCAAGCCTACTCTTTGCCTTTATTACATTAGACCACACTCAACCATCAGGCTCTTGAACAAAAGAGGTTAACTTCACTCGCCCCATCATTGACATATTCCCACAACCAATGGATTCACTTTCAAGAATTCTTCATCTCATATTCTCAATATTTATTGCTTATTTATTTATTATTATTATTTCTTTCTTTTTGTATTTACACAGTTCGTTGTCTTCTGCATTCTGGTTGAACACTCTAGTTGGGCAATCTTTCATTGATTCTGTTATAGCTAATATTCTGTAGATTTGTAGAGTATGCCCACATGAAAATTAATTTCAGGGTTGTGTCTGGTGACATATGCGTACTTTGATAACAATATTTACTTCGAACTGTGAACACGAGTTGAGTTTTGATTTCATACTCACTGAATAGTATATGTCTGTCATCTGTAGTAGGTTTTTTGTGCTGCCATTCTCCTGCATCTCTATTGTTTCCCTGCCCCACTCTACCGATATCCGGGGATTTTTGGGGAACTCAGCATAGCTGGATCTTTGAAACTCAGCACTCTTGAAGATCAGTTTGGTGATATCATTCTTCTCTTTCCTGACGAAAGAAAATAAGGAATTCAAGTTCACAAGTTACAATGGCTTCAAACTGGCAGCAAGGAGTTTGATATGCGGCAAAAACCTGCATCGACGTCTTTAGATTATTGCAAAGTGCTTCATTGCCAACGTAGTACTTTTGAAATGTTGTCACTGTTGCAAAGGAAACAATGTGGCATCCAGTTTACACACTGTAATATAAATCATGAGATACTGATTACGCAGTAAGTATTATATTAGAACATCAGTAATAACTGTAGGAGTGGGCCATTCAGCCCCTTGTGCCTGCTTCAAGGTCTATTTAATTAAGATTGATTTATTTCAATGCTGCTTACCTGTATGAACTCAAAACCCCTTAAGGTGTAAACATTTAATGATCACTGTCTAAAATATAATCAGTGACAGAGCCCTTAGTCATCTTGGATAGAGAATTCCAAGGATTCATGATCATCTGGGTGGAAGAAAAATTCCTGTCACCTCAGTTTAGAAAGGCCTCTTGTTTTGAGAATGTACCCTTGCTGTTCAACACCTCGACTAGCCTGCCAAGCTCTATTATGAACTCGGTGTTTCTGTATGATTGCCCCTCTCTCATGAGAATGTACATAGGTCCAAGGTGCTAAATGTTAGAGGAACTCGGTAGATGAAGCAACATTTATGGAAAGAAATGGACAGTTGACATTTTGGTGCAAAATACTTCAGCTGAACTAGAAGAGCTAGTCCTGATGAAAGGTCTTAACTGTCCATTTCTCTCCACAGATGCTGCCCGACCAACTGAGTTCCTTTAGCACCTTGTGTGCTGCTTCAGATTCCAGCATCTGCAGTCTCTTGTACCTCCAGCGTATAGGGTCAATCTGTTTAATTTGATGAATTTTGACTTAACTCTCTATCATAAGCACATCTATTCCTAGATATGGCAACCAAGCCTCTACACCGTAGGTTCCCAAATTTTTTATGCCATGGACCCCCTATCATTAACTTAGGGGTCTGTGGGCCCCAGGTTGGGAACCCTTGGTCTACACAATAATTCTAGATGCAGACCTGTCAGGGCCCTATACAAAGGAAAATGATAGCTCTGCTTTCATATTAACACTTCTTGTAATGTAGTTCAACAATTAAGAGGGAAATTAAGAGAGCTAAAAGAAGACGAGGTTGTTCTAGCAGACAAGGAGAAGGAGAATTCTTTTTTCCAATATTATTATTAGTCTCCACATAGAAGAATACAGAGTACAAGGAAGTATATATAAAAGGTCAAAAAGGATTTAAAAACACTACCAATTACATTATATCTATCCATGATAACAATCTCATTACCCCGTATTCATGTAAGTTAATCAATAGTTATATTGAAATGTACTAATTTATTACAAAACAATCTAACCCCTACTAAGACTGAAGCTGTTTATTAAGGAGAAAAAAGGTAAAATACCTTCTCATATAATAAAAAATATTACAGGTTTTCCCCGCCATCTGAAGGTAGAGCGTTCCTATGAAACAGTTTGTAAGCCGGAATGTCGTAAAGCGAAGAAGCAATTACCATTTATTTATATGGGAAAAATTTGTGAGCGTTCGCAGACCCAAAAATAACCTACCAAGTCATGCCAAATAACACATAAAACCTAGAATAACAGTAACATATAGTAAAAGCAGGAATGATATGATAAATACACAGCCTATATAAAGTAGAAATACTTTTCCACAATCATTGCCTGCACTGTCCACCGTAGCGAATATCTCACGCAAGCGCTCTCAGCAGAAACACGGCGCAAGCGCTCTCGGCAGAAAATCTCACGCAAGTGCTGTTGGCAAAAACACTCTCTCCAGTAACCTTTAAGCTATGAAGCTGCCAAATCATACCAAATAACATGTAGGAATACGCAGCCGATATAAAGTAGAAGGGGGAGAGGGGGAGAGGGGGAGAGAGGGAGAGAGGAAGTGTGTGTGTCGTGGAACACACACACCTTGTTATTAAGAGAGAGAGAGAGGCGAAGACTGCTTTGAGATGGTGTAACGGTTTCTCTGCAGTATTTTTACACTTTTGCAAGGACACTGGCAGCTTCTAAGTACCTACAGAGAGGGAAGGGAGGAGTTGCTTGATGGAAAGCTGGTGTTCAGCACAACAGTATTTAAACCAGCTTAATTGCTTGTTCCACAGAAGGACATGCAGATGCACAAGGGTGTGGTGAAGTTACCACTATCCTGTTCAAGTGCCCACAAGTGTGGGATTGAGGATCGATTCTGAGAGATCGATCTGTGATTATTAGTGCATGAAAGAGCGACCTTGTGGAGTCTACTAGTGTGTCTAACCCTCGCCTGGGTTGGTAGACTATCATTCGAAGATGGTGCTCTTAAGTTGGTCAAGTTTGGCCAACTTGGAAGTTTCGGAGGACAACGGGAAGATCGACGGCATCAGCTCACCTGAAGAACAACCACAACACCTCTCTCTCTCCATCATTACTCAACTCAATACCATGAACTGAACTGAACTTTACTCATCATCGTAAGACTGTATCTATTTACCCCTAGGCTTGAAGAAGCTTGATTTCTATTAAAGGCATCTGTTAGTCTTGCAAGACCATGGATCTGCGCCTGGAAAGTCTTTACTCTCAGGTCTCCCCTTTCCATGACACCAATGTTGTCCAAGTGAAGGGCATTAGGACCCATACAGCTTGGCACCAGTGTCGTCGCAGAGCAATGTGTGAGTAAGCGCCTTGCTCAAGGACACAACACGGTGCCTCAGCTGGGGTTCAAACTCACGACCTTCAGGTCACTAGTCCAATGCCTTAACCACTTGGCCATGGGCCCACCCTTGGTTTCTATATTTCCACACTTATATACATATAATCTTTGCTAACCTGTTTGCTATATCTGATTTTATGTTACTGTATTGTGCAGTTACTAATAAATACCATTAGTTAATAGCAATACCAGACTCCAAAGTGTTTTCCATTTCTGTTGGTTCTTTAACCCATCATGGGGTATGTGACAATGATCTGAGATAGCAATCTCTTTATATTCACAGGAATGAACTGATGAAATCATTTGACTATCGATAAAAAAATAATCAATCCTGGAATATGCATGATGGACATGGAAAAAAAAACGAGTACTCCCTATCTAAAGGATGTAAAAAACGCCAAACATCAACAATACTACACTTCAATAAAAAAAGATTGAATAAACAAAGCTGATTTATTAAGAGCCACTGGTTTAGAAGATGATCGGTCTAAAGTTGGGTCTAGTCAACAGTTAAAATCTCCTCCCATCACCAGAGAATAAAGACTGAGATCTGGTAAAAACAAAAAAAAAACTTGAAGAATCCTGGATCATCTACATTTGGAGCATACACATTGGCAAATACTATTCATTTATTATCTAGTTTTCCTGAAACTATAACAAAATGCCCATTGGTATCCGACACTACTTTATGTTGGACAAAGGGAAGTGTGTTATCTATAAGAAACGAAACTCCTCTAGATCTGGCCTGAAAAGAAGAATGAAAATAAAGTTCATTCCAACGGCTAAAAAAATGTAAATTATCACATTTTGCGTATCTGAGTTTCTTGTAAGAAAATAATAGGGATCTTAAGTTTCTTAATATAAGCAAAAATCTTATCACGTTTAACAGGGTGATTTAACCCTTTCACGTTAAAACTGAGTAAATTAATAGTTTGGTCCATTTTTAATATTATATAAAGAAAGGGTTAAAATGCAAGTTAAAACCAACCCGTAAACCTTGAGAAATGGTACCCAAGCAACAAGCTGGCTAAAAATTTGAAAACAGCTTCCGAGAAGAAAAACTATACCCCTGCCCGCCTCCCAAAGAAAGGCGGCCAACCAATAGAAAGCCGGCATCTACAACTATGGACAACCCCCAAAAAAACCTGGTGATCACTCCAATTAGTTTCAAGATTATTTATATTCCAACCTAGACGAAACAATATCCAAATAAGAAATTCAATTCTCGTATATCAAAAATACAGTATTAAAAAATACAAAATGAAATTAGCTATAAAGGTTTACCAAAAGTAAAAGATGCAATTATTCATAAAGAAAGACATTTGTATCTTCATGAAAAAACAGATTAAGCAGTTAGCCTTCAAATTTAAAAAATCTTTGTGCTTCAGCATTCAAACGAAACCATTCAAAGGATCCATCTTTAATGAGATTCTCAATCAAACTGGGTAGCCAGGGGACGGCTTGAAACCCTTGTTAAAAAAAAATCCAACAAAGCTTGTTTAAACTTAGCACATTCCTGCATAACCTCAAATGAATAATCTTAGAGAATCTTAATATTCCAACCTATAACCAATCATGCTCCTTCGACGGGATCCGTGAATTAAATATTTCTCATTTAATCTTGTATCTTCATGTAAAGACAAATTAAACAGCTAGCCTTCGGATTTTTAAAACCTTTGTGCTTCAACAGTCGAATGAAACCAACGGAAAGATCAATTTTTAAGTGTGGTACTAGGTTGGGCTGGGGAGCGAAGGGCAGGCTTGAAACCATTGTTAAAAAACACGGACATAACTATTTTGAACTTAGCACGTTCCTGCATAACCTCAGGCGAGTAATCTTTGACAATTCTAATCTTACGACCATTATGGTCAATCGCGCCTCTTCGAAGAGATTCGCAAATTAACAGTTCCTTTGTTTTAAATTCATGAAAACAGATTATTACTGATCTTGGTCTACCTCCCTTAGGTCTAAACACGGGAGATCTGTGAACTCGATCAATCATAGGCAAAGACGTCAAAATTTCCAGGAATAATTCTTGCAAAATGTTTGCAAAAATTTCCATAGGATGATTACCTTCAATTAATTCTTC
The DNA here is from genome assembly GCF_963921235.1 of Mobula hypostoma. NCBI lineage: Eukaryota > Metazoa > Chordata > Chondrichthyes > Myliobatiformes > Myliobatidae > Mobula > Mobula hypostoma. Next base: position 183,710,466 of record NC_086102.1, on the reverse strand, counting down.
GAGACCCAGAACCCATTGGATGTTTCTTCTACTTCTATTTTCTAGGTTGATCATCTTCTGCCTTAACATTTCGTTGGACTTCGATTGTTTTTCACAAAGCTTTTGCAATTTATCCACTTCCGTTTCCAGAGACGACAAAATAGCTTCTTTATTTTTTATATGTTTATCGTGTTCATTAAGAGTTTGTTGAAAAGAATCCAATTTACCATCTATTTGTTTAAATTCAGAGCTGAATTGTTGAAACTTCTCAGAGGCTTCTCGTGTATGACTTTGCAGCAAATCAATAATAGAATCCAAAGAAGCAGGAAGATCATTCCTTTTAGTACTCTGGCACTCCTTCCAGTCATAATGAAAGAATATCACACTTAAAAAAGAAGTTTCAAGACAAGTTGGAAATAGTAAGATAATTAAAGTTGGAGCAATGGCAGATTGCTGTTACTCCATCAGCCACCACCAGGAAAATTCCGTGAAAGAGAATTCTAAGAGTTTTTACAGATATATTAAGAGCAAAAGTATAGCAAAGCATATAATTGGTCAACAGTCAACAGATGCAGGCGTAGGCCATTTGGCCCTTCAAGCCAGCATCGCCATTCACTGTGATCATGACTGATCATCCACAATCCGTACCCCGTTCCTGACTTCTCCCCATATCCCTTGACTCCACTATCATTAAGAGCTCTATCTAACTCTTTCTTGAAAGCATCCAGAGAATTGGCCTCCACTGCCTTCTGAGGCAGAGCATTCCACAGATCCAGAACTCTCAGGGTGAAAAAGTTTTTCCTCAACTTTGTTCTAAATGGACTACCCCTTATTCTCAAACTGCAGCCTCTGGTTCTGGACTCCCCCAACATCGGGAACATGCTTCCTGACTCCAACGTGTCCAATCCCTTAATAATCTTATATGTTTCAATCAGGTCCCCTCTCATCCTTCTAAATTCCAGTGTATACAAGCCCAGTTGCTCCAATCTTTCAACATATGACAGTCCCGCCATCCCGGGAATTAACCTCGAAAACCTACGTTGCACTCCCTCAATAGCAAGAATGTCCTTCCTCAAATTTGGAGACCAAAACTGCACACAATACTCCAGGTGTGGTCTCACCAGGGCCCTGTACCACTGCAGAAGGACCTCTTTGCTCCTATACTCAACTCCCCTTGTTATGAAGGCCAGCATGCCATTAGCTTTCTTTACTGCCTGCTGCACCTGCATGCTTGCTTTCAGTGACTGATGAACAAGGACACCTAGATCTCATTGTACTTCCCCTTTTCCTAAATTGACACCATTCAGATAGTAATCAGCCTTCCTGTTCTTGCCACCAAAGTGGATAACCTCACATTTATCCACATTATACTGCAATTGCCATGCATCCGCCCACTCACCCAGCCTGTCCAAGTCACCCTACATTCTCATAACATCCTCCTCACATTTCACACTGTCACCCAGCTTTGTGTCATCTGCAAATTTGCTAATGTTACTTTCAATCCCTTCATCTAAATTATTAATGTATATTGTAAATAGCTGCGGTACCAGCACCAAGCCTTGAGGTACCCCACTAGTCACCGCCTGCCATTCTGAAAGGGACCCGTTAATTCCTACTCTTTTTTTCCTGTCTGCCAACCAATTTTCTATCCATGTTAGTACCCTACCCCCAATACCATGTGCTCTAATTTTGCCCACTAATCTCCTATGTGGGACCTTAAAGGCTTTCTGAAAGTCCAGGTACACTATATCCACTGGCTCTCCCTTGTCCATTTTCATAGTACATCCTCAAAAAATTCCAGAAGATTAGTCAAGTGTGATTTCCCCTTCGTAAATCCATGCTGACTCGGACCGATCCTGTTACTGCTATCCAAATGTGTCGCTCATTCATCTTTTATAATTGACCCCAGCATCTTTCCCACCACTGATGTCACTGAGGTCCTTTGGAAGATCAGAATAGATATCTATGTGTTGAGCTGAAAGAGATGGTGGAAGCTCTTAATTGGACTTTTTGCATCTGTATTTACTTGAGAGATGGACACAGAATCTATAGATGTGCTGCAACGCAGCAGCGAGGTCATGGACCTGATACAGTTTACAGAGCAGGTGATTGCTATCCTGAGGCACATTAGGATGGATAAATGTCCAAGGCCCAACAAGGTGTTCCCTCAGATCTTGTGGGAGGCTAGTGCAGAAATTGCAGGGGCCCTAGCTGCAGAGATATCTAAAACATTCCTAGCCATGTGTGAGGTGCCGGAGGATTGGAGTACAGCTAATGTTGTTCCAAAAGTTTGATTGGGCAATTGAAAATTGAAAAGCTCAAACAAATAAAAAGAGGGGTAGCTCAAGCAGAGTGGCCAGTGAAGGAGTGGAGCTTTGAGGCTTTGGCTCGAGAAGCTTCAGCGAGAAGATGCAGAGGACGAGCTTGCTCCCAGAGACGTAAGGCCGGGTAAGTTTCTTTAATTAATTTAATTAACTTGGGAGTTGGTAATGGAGGCAGTAGATGGGGCAGTCCAGTGCTCCAATTGTAGGATGTGGGAAGTCAGGGACAGCACAATTAGAACATAGAATAGTACAGCACAGTACAGGCCCTTTGGCCCACAATGTTCTGCCTCCCATATAACCCCCCACCTTAAATTCCTCCATATACCTGGCTAGTAGTCTCTTAAATTTCACTAGTGTATCTGCCTCCACCACTGACTCAGGCAGTGCATTCCACACACCAACCTCTCTCTGAGTAAAAAATCTTCCTCTAATATTCCCCTTGAAATTCCCACCCCTTACTTTAAAGCCATGTCCTCTTGTATTGAGCAGTGGTGCCCTGGGGAAGAGGTACTGGCTGTCCACTCTATCTATTCCTCTTAATATCTCGTATACCTCTATCATGTCTCCTCTCATCCTCCTCCTCTCCAGAGAGTAAAGCCCTAGCTCCCTTAATCTCTGATCATAATGCACACTCTCTAAACCAGGCAGCATCCTGGTAAATCTCCTCTGTACCCTTTCCAATGCTTCCACATCCTTCCTATAGTGAGGTGACCAGAACTGGATACAGTACTCCAAGTGTGGCCTAACCAGAGTTTTATACAGCTGCATCATTACCCCGCGACTCTTAAACTCTGTCCCTCGACTTATGAAAGCTAACACCCCATAAGCTTTCTTAACTACCCTATCCACCTGTGAGGCAACTTTCAGGGATCTGTGGACATGAACCCCCAGATCCCTCTGCTCCTCTACACTACCAAGTATCCTGCCATTTACTTTGTACTCTGCCTTGGAGTTTGTCCTTCCAAAGTGTACCACCTCACACTTCTCTGGGTTGAACTCCATCTGCCACTTCTCAGCCCACTTCTGCATCCTATCAATGTCTCTCTGCAATCTTCGACAATCCTCTACACTATCCACAACACCACCAACCTTTGTGTCTGATGACTACACCTGTAAAAGGTGCATCCAGCTGCAGCTCCTGACAAACCGAGTTAGGGAACTGGAGCTGGAGCTGGATGAACTTCGGATCATTTGGGAGGCAGAGGCAGTAATAGATCGGAGTTTCAGGGAGACAGTCACCCCTAAAAACACAGGAGACAGGTAACTGGGTGACTGTCAGGAGAGGGAAGGGGAATAGACAGAAAGAGCAGAGCACCCCTGTGGCCCTTCCCATCAATAATAAGTATACTGTTTTGGATACTGTTGGTGGGGATGACCTACCACGGGCAAGTTGTAGTGGTCATGTCTCTGGCACCGAGACTGGACCCTCAGCTCAGAAGGGAAGGAGGGAAAAGAGGAGAACAGTAGTGATAGGGGATTCGATAGTTAGGGGGACAGATAAGAGGTTCTGTGGGAGAGATCAAGAACCCCGGATGGTCTGTTGCCTCCCTGGTGCCAGGGTCCGCGATATCTCGGATCGAGTTCTCGGTATTCTCAGGAGAGAGGGTGAGCAGCCAGATGTCATGGTCCACGTGGGGACCAATGACGTGGATAGGAGTAGGGATGAGGTCCTGAAGAAGGAATATATGGAGTTAGGAAAGACCTCAAGGGTGGTAATCTCGGGATTGCTGCCTGTGCCACGAGACACAGCGAGTAGGAACAGGAAGTTATTGCAGATGAAGGCGTGGCTGAAGAGTTGGTGCAGGGGGCAGGGGTTCAGATTTCTGGATCATTGGGATCTCCCCTGTGGAATGTCTGACCTGTACAAAAAGGACAGGCTGCACCTGAACTGGAAAGGGACCAATATCCTGGCGGACAGGTTTGCTAGAGCTGTTGGGGAGGGTTTAAACTAGTTTGGCAGGGGGTGGGAATCAGAATGTGAGTGCAGAGATTAGGGTAGAAGGACAAGGGCATGATTCTATGTGTTCTGAGTTGGTGAGGAAGGACAGGCAGGGGACAAAACATGAAATGTAGCCAGTTAGAGGGGTTGAAATATGTCTGTTTCAATGCTAGGAGTATTAGGAATAAAGGGGATGAATTAGAGCATGGATCAATGATGTTGTGGCTGTTACTGAAACTTGGCTGGAGGAAGGGCAGGATTGGCTGATGCAGGTACCGGGGTTTTGGTGTTTTAAAAGGAATAAGATGGGAGGTAGAAAGGGGTGGGGGGGGTGGGGAGTAGCATTACTGGTTATTGGTAGTATCATGCTATAGAAAGGGAGGACATTGCAGAGGGAGTGTCCACTGAGTCGGTGTGGGTGGAAGTCAGAAATAGGAAGGGATCCATCACTGTGCTGGGAGTAGTCTATAGGCTCTCAAATAGCCCTCGGGACACCGAGGAGCAGATAAGCAGGCAGATTTTAGAATGGTGCAAGAAATACAGGGTTGTAGTTGTGTGTGATTTCAACTTCCCTCAAATTGACTGGCACCTCCGACTGCAAGGGGGATAGATGGGGCTGAATTTGTCAGGTATGTTCAAGAAAGATTCCTGACACAGTGCGTGGACCGACCAACGAGAGGAGAGGCCATACTGGATCTAGTTCTGGGTAATGAACCTGGTCAGGTGGCAGACCTCTTGGTGGGGGAGCATTTTGGTGAGAGTGACCACAACTCCCTTAGCTTCACCATAGCGGATAAAAACAGACAAAATGGGAAAGTGCTTAACTGAAGGGTTGAGGCAGGAACTAGCGAGAGTAAATTGGAAACAGATGCTCAAGGGTGAAAGTACAGAAGTAATATGGAGGAAGTTTAGAGATCACTTGTGCTGGGTTCAGGATAGGTTTGTCCCACTGAGACGAGGAAAAAATGGTAGGAAAAGGGAATCTATGGCTGACGAAAGGGAAACATCAAGAGGAAGAAGGGAGCATATGTTTGATATAAGAAGCAGGAAACAGGAGGGGCTCATAAGAAATATAGGGTAGCCAGGAAGGAGCTTAAGAAAGGACTTAGGAGAGCTCGAAGGGGACATGAGAAGGAGTTGGCATCTAATATTAAAGAGAACCCCAAGGCGCTCTATGCATAAGTGAAGAACAGAAGGATGACAAGAATGAAGGTGGGGCCGCTAGAGGACAAAGAAGGTAACATGTGCCTGGAGGCGGAGGAGGTTTGAGAGGTCCTAAATGAATACTTTGCTTCAGTATTCACAAGTGAAAAGGACCTTGATCAGGGTGAGGTTGAAAAAGAACAGGCCTGTGTGCTGGACGACATGGAGATTAAGGAAGAAGTAGTGTTGGATCTTCTTAAAAACATCAAGATTGATAAGTCCCCATGCCGGATGTGATATACCTCAGGATGCTGTGGGAAGTGAGAGAAGAGATTGCTGGAGCAGTAGCTATGATCTTTGAATCCTCTTTGGCTGCAGGGGAGGTGCCGGAGGATTGAAGAATGGCAAATGTAGGTCACTTGTTTAAAAAAGGTAATAGGGAGAATCCTGGGAACTATAGACCGGTGAGTCTTACGTCAGTGGTCTGCAAACTATTGGAAAGGATTCTTAAGAATAGGATCTACGAGCACTTGGAGAAGTACAGTCTACTCAAGGATAGTCAACATGGCTTTGTGAAGGGAAGGCCGTGCCTCACGAGCTTAATTCAGTTTTTTGAAAAGGTAACAAAAGAAATTGATGAGGGTAGGGTGGTAGATGTGGTCTACATGGATTTTAGCAAGGCATTTGACAAGGTCCCCCACAAGAGACTCATCCAGAAAGTCATGAAGCATGGGATCAGTGGAACCTTGGCTGTTTGGATAAAAAGTTGGCTTGCAGGAAGAAAGCAGCGGGTAGTAGTGGAAGGAAAGTATTCCGCCTGGAGGTTGGTGACTAGTGGAGAGCCGCAAGGGTCTGTCCTGGGACCCCTGCTCTTTGTGATTTTTATAAATGACCTGGATGAAGAGGCAGAACGATGGGTGACTAAGTTTGCGGATGACATGAAGATTGGAGGAGTTGTGGCCTCTTTTGTGCTGTAGTGTTCTAACAATTCTGTTGTGTTCCTAGTCACTTGTTATAACTGAAAGTTAACTTTCAGTGATTGTGTTTGAGAAAACCTGCATCCCTCTGAACACCAAAGGGTTTTTTTTAGATTAGATTAGATTATGAGGACACTCAGTCCTCGTTTATTGTCATTTAGAAATCACAGAGGCAAAGTGACATACAGCACAGAAACAGGCCCTTCAGTACAATCCATCCAGTCTAACCAAGGTGCCCTCTTGAGTTTGTCTTATTATTCTGCCTTTGGCCCATAACCCTCTCAGCCTTTTTTATGCCATGGACCAATACCAATAAGCAAGTAGTCTCTGGACCCCAGGATGAGAACTCATGCTGTACACCTTTCCCATACATGTGCTCTTCCACACCACTACCAGCTCCTCTGGCAGCTTCTTCCATATACTCACCACCCTCTGTATGAAAAATGTGCCCCCCACCCAGGTCTCCTTTAAATTTTTCTGTCTCTCACTTTTTACCTTATGTCCTCTTGTTTGAAACTCCCCTACCCTGGGAAAAAGACTGAATGCCCACCTTACCTATGATCCTCATGATTTTATAAGCTCAGGAAAGTCATCTCCCAGGCTCCAGGAGAAACAAAACCAGCCTATACAGTTTCACCATATAACACAAGACCTCTAGTCCCAGCAACATGTTTGAGATTCTTTCCTGCACCATATCCAGTTTAATTACATCCTTTCTAATTGAATGGTAATCAGAACGGTACACAACATTCCTGGGTGATGGGGTGGATAAATGTCTCTACCAAAGGAGGCATAAGGTGCTCCTTCCCTCCACTAGCCTGCAGGTCACCCTTGGGCAAGGTGTAGGTAACACCTGCTTAGTTACCCCCCCCCCCAAAAAAAAAATCAGGGTCACATGAAGCCATGAGAGCAAGTGGTGGATGGTCGTGTGAGCGGCTGGTGCATATCACAAGTCCTGGTTATGCAACCAGTGACGCCAAGCAGACAATCTCTGAACAGTATTGATAATGGCTGGGGTTGCCCATCTTCCAAAGTCACTGCTCAGAAGGCAATGGCAAACCACTTACGCAGAAACATTTGCCAAGAACAATCATGGTCATGAGACCATGATCACCTACGTCATACGACACAGCACATAATGATGATGGCCGCACAATATTCCAGGAGCTGTCTCACCATCATCGTGTAGAGCCTCACTTTCATGAAGACCCAATTCTTGTATGCAATGCCTTTCTGCTGAAAGCAAGTATACTATCAGCTTTCTTTACCATTATGTCTACCCATGTTACCACTTCCAAGGGGCTAGATACTCGTACATCCACATCTCTCTTTTCTCCCGTACTGCCCAGGTTCTTGCCAGTCATGGTGTACATCTATCCTGAGTTATCTTCCCAAAATGTGAGTGATGATAAACCTGATTCTGATATGGGTCTCTAGTGTGGACTGAGAGTGGCAAAGCAGCAGGGTGAGGGGAGGGAACAGGAAGCACCAGAAAGCATTCAGTAATTGTCAATAAACCAATTGCTTGGAATCAAATAACCTTTTCTGCACCCATGCCACACACCCTCTACCCTTGGCACTCCTTCACTGCCACCTGTCCCATGGTGCTCCACCCTTACCATTCCCAACATCCTTTGTTCCCGCCAGATTTACAAACTCACCCTCCGCTCCACAGTGACAAATACGGTATGGTGTAAAAATCTCAGGCACCCTAGCTATATATACGTGCCTATGGCTTTTGCGCAGTACTGTCACACCAGAAGGAAAAACTTCTCACTCATCATGACAACGAAAATATAAAAAATGCTACTTACGTTAAAAAAGGACAATGTTCACAGCTGCGACTTAAAAGGATTCTCCTATGTAAGCACATAAACATTGCTCTTCTCATTCAACACATCACTGTGGATACCTCACTCCAAACACCATTAATCCAAGTAAACATTTGCCAGATTGTTTTCCATTTATGACACAGGTTATAATGGAAATGGTCCATTGGAGCATAGCTTGAGACCATTGGAGTATAGATTGAGACTTCATACATACCTGCAACATGTGATAGTTAATGCGATGCCCAAAATTAGCAGCAGTCCACCCCCAGCTGCAGCAATCACCACAGTGATGAGTTTGTAAGCTGAAAATAAGGGAAAGAAAAGATGTTTATTTAAAATAAAGAAAACTAGAGAAATTGGCAATTTTATTTTGCTGGCACACAACAGTCCCTAGAGCACCCACGTCAAGGACAGAAACTTCTGCAGTTTGCTGTTGTGTTTAGTCATCTGTTTTGTCTAGGAATTAACTTTCACCCTTTTTTGTTGATGATTTAAACATGTGTTGCTGATATTGCTGACAGAACTTTGGATTACCTGCAAAAAAAAACCCATGAAATTGTCTGAACACGTGTTAGTAACAACATTATGGTGGTTTGCACGCAGAATTCTATGTTAAAATTGGACCTGTGTCATTCCAGATGAGGTCACACTGATTTTACTGCAGCTGGACATATGTTCCTGTACATCAGTTAAAGAACATTATTGGCTCTTAAAGGTACACCCTTCATGACAGGCAGCCAGCAGAAACACATATTATTATTTCCTTGGAGTATGGAAAAGGCTGCGAAGCAATGTTTCCTCTAAATCTTTTTACAGCCGTGTAGCCCAACCATTGCTCCGAGCAGGAAATTTTTACACGGCCTGAAAATTGTGCAGCACTTTAAGTGCTTTTCTTGGAATATGCATACTATAAATATTCAGAATGAAAATTTAAAAACTATATACTTTTGATCTTATTTATTAATTGAAGGAATTATTTTATTAATTTCGTCACTATACAAGGAAACCTCATCGCTGCACTGTTAACTGTGGTGTCTCCACCGAATGCTTGGCCTTTATACATTTATCAATCAGCTGACTGCTTGTCATTTCAGAACCGAATTGTGATGTGGGGAGCAAATTTCATCGCTGATTGGTTGTGTGGTGAACGTTGTGCGCTGTGGTCAAGAATTTTGGCTGCATTGGCTCATAAATACGATCGAGGTCTACATGTTTGTTTACAGAACTGTTCATGGAAAACCGTGCTTCTAAGAATTCTCTTCTACGTCGCGTGTTCGCTTGCCCCATGACTTTCACTGTTGCCCAGTCGAATTTGAGACCCTCTCGCTCTTCATGGGAGAGGACTAGGGAGAGTTGGTCATGTGCTTTACAGCCAATTGATGTTCATGGATCCTGGTGGATAATCTTCTTTCGGTCTGGCCAACATTATATTTGCTCCACATTGGATTTTGTAGACCTCATCGGTCTTGTCCAATAGATTGGTTCGTACTTTTGATTTTATTTTTAATTGAAGGGTATAATGAAATCCAGAGCAACACGTTCGTCAACCTTTTCTAGCTGCGTCCAATTCCAGCTGTGCGGCAACAAAGGGTACGTGCGCGGGAGGATTTCAGTTATTGCACGGCTGTGCACCAGCGTAGCTTGGAGGGAACAGTGCTGCAGACAGCTCCATGATTTTTACAAAGCCTCAAACAAAAAGGGCATTGTATCAAACAGCCAGTTACTGTATGCTTCCCAACAATTGCTTCATTGTGGTCAGTATCTTTCAGTAGACACCTGCTGCATCATCAAAAAGATGATTTGATTACACCCCTACAGGTGCACCAATTTACTTTTTAAGGATCTGAAGCTATTTCTAAATAGAGAAAATCTGGAGCAGTCAGCCTCACTGGAGGGTGAGGAGGAGAGGATGATGAAATGAGAATGGTGATGGCCATAATGCATTATTTCACCTGACACCGGTAGCTCAATGAGGGATAAGTAATGAGGCTAGAGGGGCACAGAGATACATACAGAAAGAAAAATCTGTAGATGTCGGAAATCTGAGCAACACACACAAAATGCTGGAGGAACTCAGTAGCTGGACAGCATCTATGGAAAAGAGTAAGCAGTCGACATTTCAGGCCAAGACCACTCAAAGATAAGAAGTTAGTTTTTTCTAGTCCTGATGAAAGGTCTCAGCCCAAAACTTCAACTGTTTACTCTTTTCCATAGATGCTGCCTCACCTGCTGAGTTCCTTCAGCATTTTGTGTGTGTTGCAGAGATACATAAGGTAGCAGTTAGAGCAATGGTCCATGTGTCTTCATTGCCCAAAGGACAATGAATAGAATGCTTTTATCGCAAGCTTGATGTAGATCTATAGTGTGTTAGTTGGCCAATCGAGAGATGACCTGATAGAAGTTATGAAAGGCACATATAGGGTAGATCATCAGAATCTTTCTTCCCCAGGGTGGTAACAGCTAGTACTACAGGGAATAGCTTTAAGGTGAGAGGATGAAAATTTAAGTTGGGTTTGTGAAACATGTTTTATTATATAGAGTGATGCAGGTGTCTGGAACCCACTGCCAAGTGAGGTGGTAGAAACAGATACATTTCAAAGGCACTTAGATAGCCCCATAGATAAGCAGGGAATCAATGGATATGGATCTTATGTGGGCAGATAGGTTCAATTTGATTGGCATCCTTGTGGCACAAACAGAGTCATAGAAAAGTACCGCAGAAAAACAGGTCCTTTGGTCCATCTAATCCATGCCCAGCCATTTAACCTGCCAACTCCCATTGACCTGTACTGGGACCATAGCCCTCCATACCATTACCATCCATGTACCTACCCAAACTTCTCTTAAATGTTGAAATCGAGCTTGCATGCACCGCTTGTGTTGGCAGCTCATTCCACACTCTCACCACCCTCCGAGTGAAGAAGTTCCCCCTCATGTTCTCCTTAAACATTTCACCTATCACCCTTAGCCAATAACCTCTGACCTCTGGTTGTTGTCCCACAAACCTGTTCTCTGAAGAATCTGTCCTGCACTGTACTGTTCTATGCTTTATATGTTCTATGAACCTCAAAATCAGAAAACCATGCTCAACTGTTGAAATAAAGCAAGGTGATTGTGGTTAAATTTATGGTTAATTAATACATCTAAAAGTCACATCAAAACACGCTTCAATGAGCGCTTTGCATTTGTAAAGACAGTATGTAGAAACAATGCCAAAACTTTTGAATGACCTCAGTTAAGTAATTTTCAATGTTACTATTTTCACATAGAAACTATGCATTTGACTCCCTCTTGTGGTCAAAATTCTGAAAACCTTCTGTGGTTAAAAATAAACTACTGGGGGAACTCAGCAGGTCAAGCAGCATCTGTTGAGGCAAAGGGACAGATACCTCTTTGGGTTGGGTTCAGAACTAAGAGTGTAGGGGGAGAAAGCGAATGTAACAAGGTGAGAGAGAGGAGTGAGACAAAAGCTGGTGGCTGATTGGCGGAATCGAATGAAGTGAAGGTCGGTGAGTTGGGCCAAAGTGCCTGTTCCTCCATTGTACTGATGGGAACAGGAAAAGGGTACAAAGGGCAAGGGTATAGAACACAGGAAAATTCAATGCTCATACCATTTGGCTGTGAAATGAATAATGTGTAATATGATACGCTGTTCTTCTAGCTTCGATCTGGCAGTGGAAAAGGTAGAGGGCAGAAAATCAATATAGAAATGGGAAGGGGAATTGAAATGACATACATCTGGAAGTACAAGACAGCTATTGTCAACAGAGCACAGATGCTCTGCAAAGCAACAGCCTAGTCTACACATGGTCTCATTATGTAGAGGAGACCATGTCAAAAGCAGTTATGAGGTTAAAGGAAATGCATGTGAACTTCTGCCTCACATCGTCTCCCTCAGCACCTACTGTTGTGTGGGGAGGGGGAATGCAGAGGGATTGGAAGGAATAGGAGGAGTGGGTTGAGCAGACCCAGGAGTCATGGACAGCAGAAAGCAGAAGAGAAAGAGGAGGGAGAGATGCGACTGGTGCTGGCATCCCATTGCATCTGGCAGAAATGGTGAAGGATGGTATGGCGATTGCAGTTACAAAGTGGCCAGAAGTGTTTCCAATGGCCTCCACTACAGCTTTGCACACTGTTGATGTGTTGAGAAGCCTGTTTGCAAGGACTGGTGTTCCAGAACACTTAGCCAGTGACAATGGACCACAGTTTGCTGTGGAACAGTTTCGGTCATTCCTGATGGTGAATAGAGTAAGACAGACCGTACCGCCCAGCTACAAACAGTTAGGTGGAAAGGTCTGTACAGAGTCTGAAGAACACACTGCAAGCAAGGTCAGCAGGACACACTATACTGACACTAAATCTGAAGCTCACCAATTTCCTCCTTGCATTTCGCAACACAACACACTCCACAACCCCCAACTCACCCGCTATGCTGTTACTGCGTCTTCCCCTTGCGCTCACACTTAGATCTCCTCAAACCCAGTTCAAAGGAAGTATGCAGAACAAACAGCTGAGATAAATTGAGGGCTCCTCAAACAAGCAGTCCTGGTAAGAGACTACAGAGGTGATCAAAAGTGGGTGTTGCAAAGATTAAGGACAGAATTGGACCACTCTCCTATACAACGGAGATTGCATCTGATGCAATCTCAGAGTGCTCCCCCCACCCCACCCCCTGTCAGAAAAGACATTAATCGCCCAAGAGCAAGAAATCCTCCATAGCAATTAAATCTTTAGGCTTGAAGGGAACATTTAAAATTAACTACACATTTTTTTTTATTTTCTCACCTCTTGTGAGTGGTGTGTGTATTTTCCCCTCAATCTCGGGTCCTCTACCAGAGCCAGGGAGCATGAGGTTTCGGCGCAGTATCCTCACTGTCCCTCGTAGTGTGCTCTTCTGGACCGAGATCTCAGATGTTGAACCGGGATTTGTTGGAGCCACCCTCCTAGTCCAGGTGTCACAGTTACAAGTGTTCCTATAACCATTGGGATTATTCTGTCTTTAACCTTCCAATTGCTTTCTATCTGCTCTTTCAAGCCCTGGTATTTCTCCAGCTTCTCATATTCTTTCTTCCTGATGTTACTGTCATTTGGGATTGCAACTTCTATTACTATTGCTTTGTTCAGTTCCTTGTCCAATATTACCATGTCTGTATTGGGAAGTCCTACAGGATCTTAGCTCTCTCATTCTCCACTTTCTTCTCGGGTGTTTCTTACTTGGACTTGGACGTTTCCAATACATACGCAGCACAGATGTTCCGGTACACAATTCCTGCAACTTGGTTGTGCTGCTGAATGTGTGCTGTCCTTGCCTGCATATACATATGTATGATGACTAGAGAGCAATACATTACATATTTGATTTGCGATGTATTCTGTATTGAGTTCGAACTTATAGCTAAAGAGTGAGAGTGTAGTGTATTTAATATTTCAGTAGTATTTGAGTAATATAATATATTGTTTGATTAACCATTATTTGTGTACATAAATTATTATGGGTTATATGTAAGAAGTATGAGAATGGCCTACATCATTACACCATTATGCCATTTGTGCGTGCCTCACTACAGAAACTAAGTAGACACGAACTTCCAGCTTCCATGTTTTTCCTTCATTTGGTTTTTGGAAATTGGACGTTTCAGAAGGCCTGGAATGGGAAGCCTCATCTTGAGACCAGATGTAGAGAGATGGAAAAACTGACAGACAGTGATGATATTCTTAGAGGAAACGCTGAAAACCTTCTACCCAAAACAATAGTTTGTACACATGTAGCATGGGTAACTTCCATCAGTAAACCTACAACACCTGTTTCTGTCCCAACCATGAAAAGCATTCATCTTCCAGTAGTCACCCTAAAAGATACCTTATCAGGTTCAGGCTTGATATCACTGACATACGTTGTGAAATTTGTCAATTTCAAATAGAAAGAAATAATAATAATAATTAAAAGCAATGAAAATCGAGAACACGAGATGACGAGCCCTTGAAAGTGGGTCCATTTGAATTCACATTAGAAAAAACATTAAAAACCATCAACTTACGATTTTTACAGTTGAATCCACCAAATCCAAACAGACAACTATTAAATCCAACAAAGAGAATAGAAATCAGTATATTTTAGCACAAAACAACAGATCTTAATTTTGTGATCAAGGCAATTTCTATAATCTACTTACGGGGTGCAGGTTCCATTCACTAATTTATAGCCATCATCACATGCTGAAATAAGAAGAAAGCACAAGAAATTACCACATGTTGTCAGCTACTCAAACAAAGTAACACTGTTGTTAGAGACCAAGCACGAGGAGTTATCCTGTATGAAGCACCTTCTCATCCAATAATAATAATAATAAGGTTCAAAATCAAAGAAACATATTTGATCCTTTATTAAACAACTAGAAAACCAAACAATCTTGAAGCAATAAAACTAATGAAACTAAAACTAGTGATACTAAATGTAATTAAGCGGTCTTCTCCGTGGATTGTCACCTTGTCGTAGTGGAGAAGCTTGTGTGGTCCTGTGATCCTGAGAGCAATGCCGTCTGGAGCTATGCTCCTGGTAGGGTCACCCATGGCGGTAAGGTCGAGGGTGAGGTCCCTGACAAAGAACAATCCAACCAAGAACTCAACGGTGGAACAGGCAAACGAAGTTACTTCGAACTCAACGGCTGCGAAGGCGGATGAAGGCTGCAACAAATCCATCAGCTCCAATCGTCGTGGTTTCCATGCCATTGGAATCAGTTGGTTGATTTGTGAAGTATCGTTTGCTTCTTGGAGTGAAACATCAAGTACATGTTAAACAAATACATGCATTAGTCTTCGCTCTGTGGGCCTCTTCTTCAGAGCAAAGACCATCATCCTCGACCTCCAGGAATAGCCACGACGAATTAAGTGGTCAACAAAAAGGAACCAGACCAAGCAGTCTCTAGCCCCAACTGACTCTAACTGAACTAAATACAAAGTATAAACACAAGATAATCTACAGGTGCTGGAAATCCAAAGCAACACACACAAAACACTGGAGGAACTCAGCAGGTCAGGCAGCATCTATGGAAAAGAGTAAAAAGTTGATGTTTTGGGCCAAGACCTTTCATCAGACAAAGGATGAATACATAATTTAACTCTTCATTTTACCAGCCCCCACCCATGTGACTAATTACCATAATAAACATGCAACACAAAGTACAATACAAATAGAAAATAGATACATGGCTCCTACGGTCAGCAAATCAGGCAATCCACCCTTTGTGTGTTGTCAGAGAGGTATACAGAAGAGAGTGGGTATCTAATGAAACAATTGTCAATAAATGAAAATAAAATATCTCCGATGCTGAAAACATGAAAATAAAAACCGAAGCAATTGAACACAAAATGCTGGAGGAACTCAGCAGGTCAGGCAGCATCTATGAAAATGAATAAATTGTTGACGTTTCAAGCCCAGGCCCTTCATCAGGATGGAGAAGGAAAGGGGAACAACTTCTATCGACTACTGACATCGACTGTTTATTCATTTCCAAAGATGCTGCCTGACCTGTTGAGTTCCTCCAACATTTTGTGTGTGTTGCTTTAGATTTCCAGCAGACTTTCTCGTGTTTCAAGTAAAAACTGAAAAGCTAGCAGGTCATAAAGTATCTGTGGAAAGAGAAACAGTTATCCTTCAATTTGGAGAAGCATCATTATAACTTAGAAAGAGAAAACACAAATTGTTGAGAGCGTGGGAGAGGAGTGCATAGGCCAAAGGAAACCTCTCTGATAGAGTGAAGCTAAGATTGCCAACGTGATTCTGATATTTATGGAATTGACTGATTAATAAATTAATGAGAATAGTTAGGAAAGCAGATGAAGAACAGGAACATGTTAAAAATGTGAAAGAAACACAAGCCAGAGCTGTAACTGAAACTGAAATCAAAAGGAAAATGCTGGAATTGCCTATTCATTTGCACTTTTCTCAATCCAGTGTTTTGTATTTATTGCTCAGGATTTGGCCTTCTCTACATTGGGCATAAATTCAAGTTGTTCAAAGTTCAAGGTACATTTACTATCAAGGAAAGTATACATTGCACAACTTTGAGATTTGTCTCCTTACAGGTAGCTACAAAACAAAGAAGCCCAATAGAACCCATATTAAATTATCAATCAAAACCTAATGTGCAGAGTGAGATAAAAATACAAATCGTGTAAACAATAAAAGCAGGCAAAAAGCATTCAGAACGCAAGTGAGTCCTTAGACACAAGGCCCAGAGGAGGCCCCCAGCCCCAGCCTCAGCCTCAGCCTCCATGCCGTGAAGATTGGGGCAAATGTCATGAAGCAGCGAGCAGAACCAGCCCAACCCTTGCCTCCAGTCCCGACACCTGCCAATTCAGTCCATTTGGCCCAGCATTGCAATCATCCACTCATTGAGTAACTACCTTGCAGGGTACTTGCAATCATCTACAAGAGAACTCCTGAGCACCCAGTTGCCTGTTATTTTAATCCTCCATATCTGTCTGAGTTCTCTTACTCTCTTCATGGACACCACCTGATTTGCAGTCAGCTGCCAGCATTTTTTCTCTCAATACCTGTCTCAGTAACAGCTGGAGCACCAAAGCAAAGCAGCATGTTGAGCTGCTGTTTCCTGGGTTCATTTTTGACCTCTGGTGCTAGATATTTAATTTCTCCTGGTGATGATCTGGGTGCCCTGCTGCTCTGGTTTTCTCCATTACGTATTGACTGACTTCTGATCCGTTGTGATTGATGGACTTGCAAATAAGTATAATGTGGGAAAAGTGAGAGGCTTTCCACATTGAAAGTAAGAATGAAAGTGCAAATTATTGAAATAGACTCAGACTGAAAAATATTGCAGCACAAAGGTTCTTGGTTGCGTCTAGTGCATGAAATTCTGAAGACTGGTATATAGCAAGTCATTAGAAAGGTGATGAAATGTACTGTACTGTCCAAAAGTCCTAGGCACATATAGTGCCTATAAGAAGTATTCTCCCCGCTTGGAAGTTTTCATGTTTTATTGTTTTACAACATTGAATCATAGTGCATTTAATGTGGCTTTATTTTACCGACCCACAGAAAAAGACTCTTTCATGTCAAACTGAAAACAGATCTCTACAGGATGAAATCGCAAACAAGCCAAAATCTGCAGATGCTGGAAATCCCAGCATCACACACAAAATGTTGGAGTAACTCAGTAGGCCTGGCAGCATACGACATTTTAGGCTGAAACATTAACTGTGCTTTTTACCATAGATGCCAACAGGCCTGCTGAGTTACTCCAGCATTTTGTGTGTGTCTTTACAAGATGATCTAAATTAATTACAAATATAAAACACAAAATAATTGATTGCATAAGTATTCACCCCCTTCAAATCAGTATTTAGTAGATGCACTTTTGGCAGCAATTACAGCCTCGAGTCTGTGTGGATAGGTCTCTATCAGCTTTGCACATCTGGATACTGCCATTTTTCCCCCATTCTACTTTATAAAACTGCTCAAGCTCTGTCAGATTGCATGGAGATCATAAGTGAACAGCCCTTTTAAAGTCTAGCCACCAATTCTCAACTGGATTGAGATCTGGGCTCTGACTTGGCCATTCCAGGACATTAACTTTGTTGTTTTTATGCCATTCCTGTATAGCTTTGGCTTTATGCTTAGGCTCATTGTCTTGCTGGAAAACAAATTTAATCCCAAGTCACAGTTCAGGTTTACCTCTGGGATTTCCCTGTATTTTGCTGCATTCTACTTTCACAACCCTTCCAGGGCCTGCTGCAGTGAAGCATCCCCACAGCATGATGCAGCCACCACCATGCTTCACATTATGATGGTATGTTTTTGATGATGTGCGGTGTTTGGCTTATGCCAAACATAGCGTTTAGTCTGATGGTCAAAAAGCTCAATTTTCATTTCATCAGACTATAAAACCTTCTTCCAGCTGACTTCAGAGTCTCCCACATGCCTTCTGGCAAACTCTAGCTGAGATTTCATGCGAGTTTTTTTTTCCAACAGTGGCATGGTGGGAATGTAAAGCTGCCACTGGTGAAGCATCTGGCCAACAGCTGTATGCACAGCCTCTCCCATCTCAGCCACTGAAGCTTGACAACTCTGGAGGAGTTACATCGGTCTCTTAGTGGCCTCCCTCACTAGTCCCCTTCTTGCACAGTCACTCAATCTTTGAGGGTACCTTGCTCTAGATCGATTTACAGCTGTGCCATATGCTGTCCATTTCTTCAGGATTGACTTAACTGTACTCCAAGGGATACTCAGTGACTTTGAAATTTTCTTCTATCCATTTCCTGACTTGTGCTTTTCAATAACCTTTTCATGGAGTTGCTTGGAGTGTTCTTTTGTCTTCGGGGCATGGTTTTTGCCAGGATACTGACTCAACAGCAGTTGGACCTTCCACATACAGGTGCATTTTTACTACAATCAATTGAAACACTTTGCACATGATGATCTCCACTTAACTAATTATGTGACCTCTAAAACCAATTGGCTGCACCAGTGATGATTTGGTGTGTCATATTAAAGAGAGTGAATACTGAGACAATCAATTATTTTGTGTTTTACATTTGTAATTAATTTCAATCACTTTGTAGAGATCTGTTTTTACTTGACATGAAAGAGTCTTTTTCTGCTGATCAGTGTCAAAAAAAGCCAAATAAAATCCACTGTGATTCAATGTTGTAAAACAATAAAACATGAAAACTTCCAAGGGGTTGAATACTTTTTATAGGCACTGTATATACCTAGGGCAGCTATGACTTTTGCACAGTGCTGTAAGGGCATAGCGTATGAATGGGGAGAAGTTCTAATGGAGATGAAGAGGACTCTGGAGAGACTGCGCCTGGAATACCACATACACGTTTGCCCCCCAAATTAAAAGGAAGATGAGTTTACATAGGAAGACAATGTAAGGAAAAGTTCATAAGAATGATGACTGAGATAAAGGATTGACATAGGAAGAAAGCTTAAGCAGGTTTAACCTGTATTCATTGGATTCAAGGAAAACGAGAGGTGATCTTATTGAAGCATGTTAGATTCTGAGGGAGATTGACAGGATGGATGATCAGAGAATGGATTCTCTAGTGGGGAATAACCCTTATTCTGAATGTAGGTTATCACTTCATAATTCATGAAGCTGGAATTCTTAACCTCCGAGAATTGATTTCAGAGGCTGAAAGATATTTTGACAACATTTGGTTCAAGGGATTTGGGAGAGACCTGGAAAATGGTATTTAAGCAAAGAATTGGATCCACCATGATGATTGTGAAGAGACCCAAGCAGCTGCCTGCTTCATCTTCTTTTTCTCTTTCTTTGTCCTTGTGTTTAGAACCCTCTCTGACTCTTCACTTTTTTTGTGGAAGGAAATCTGCCTTGAAGGCTTTTCACTTTTGAATCAGCTGCCTTGGAATGAACCTTCCTTCCCCCATGAGAACACTGTTTACTTCTAACATCTTTAGGTCTGTATTTTATTTTTTATTTTTCTCATCACCACCTCATACACCACACTAACCCAGTGGCAAACCAACTGCTCTGTTGGTTGACAGAGTTGGTGTCCGACACCAGCCTCAAGGAATAAGTCAAATTACCAGCTCAATTCTGGACAACGCTTGCCTCATCTAACACAGGACCTCCAGATGGAGAGTTGTGTGGCAGAACCAGCAGTAATACTACTCAGAAACTAGGTGACAGCAGCAATTCTAACCTCAATCCAGGGGACTCTGTCACTTATCTTCTAACCGAACAGAAGACCAAACTAATTGTGACTGTGGTAAAAGGAGTTTGGATGGTTCATTGGTACTGATGACTCACCTCGACATGAATGATCCATATCATTGTACTTGAAATAACCGTCCTTACACAGACATTCTGCAGTCCCGCTATCAGCATTACATTCTGCAGTTGCATTGTCACATTTTGGCACATTAAAGCTGCATAACGTTTCAGCTGTACATAAAAAGAAAAATATTTATTTAACAAAGTATTGATAAAATCCTTCTCCAGTTCAGCAAACTATACTTGAGACTGACAGTACTCATCAAATGAATTGCCTTTGCTCATTTCAGGACCTCAACATCAGCCAACATTATACTGGCTTCACTGATCTGTAATTAGTACCAAGTATTCAAACTTTCATTAAATGGAGAAATGAAGATTCAGAGATTCAAGGTACATTTATTATCAAAGTCTGTGCATAATACACAACCCTGAGACTCATTTTTCCACAGACAGCCATGAAACAAAGAAACAGCTTGGAACCTGTTCAAAGAAAACATCAAACAGCCAAGGTGCAAAAAAAAGAGCAAATCACGCAAAAGGCCAAAAAAACAAGCGCATAACACACAGAATATATAACATCAACTGGCAGAGTCCTTGAAACAGTCCAGGAATGTTCAGTTCAGTTCAATTTAGCACTGTTGATAACACAAGACCATAAGATAAAGGAGTAGAAGTCGGCCATTCGGCCCATCGAGTCTGCTCCGCCATTTTATCATGAGCTGATCCATTCTCCCATTTAGTCCCACTCCCCCACCTTCTCACCATAACCTTTGATGCCCTGGCTACTCAGATACCTATCAATCTCTGCCTTAAATACACCCAATGACTTGGCCTCCGCTGCCGCCGATGGCAACAAATTCCATGGATTCACCACCCTCTGGCTAAAAAAATTTCTTCGCATCTCTGTTCTGAATGGGCGCCGTTCAATGCTTAAGTCATGCCCTCTCGTACTGGACAGGCCCTTCGGCCCACAAAGCTGTGCCGAACATGTCCTTGCCTTAGAAATTACCTAGGGTTTCTTTTTATAAATACAGCTCTGTGGTGATAAAAGTTCTGATTAACTTTTCTATATATTGTGAAGTTGGCTTAGAGTTGTGTAGTGGGAGGGTGGGTTTTACTATGGGTGCTTTTCCTTAACTGTTATGAACTGTACATTTGATATGCTTGTTTTGCACCAGGTTTATTCCAGAGATGAGAAGGTTAGACTATGAGGTGATCTTATAAAGACTTATAAAATTATGAAAGGGATAGATAAAAGGCAGGAAAGTTGTTTCCACTGGTAGGTGAGACTAGAACTATGGGACATAGACTCAAGATTCAGGGGAATAAATTTAGGACGAGATGATAAGGAACTGCTTTTTCCAAGGAGTGGTGAATCTGTGGAAATCTCTGTCCAATGAAGCAGTCGAGGCTACCTCAGTAAATATATTTAAGACAAGGTTGGATAGATTTTTGGATAGTAGGGGAATTAAGGGTTATGGGGAAAAGGCAGGTAGATGGAGATCAGTCCACGGCCAGATCAACCAGATGGGCTACTCCTGCTCCTATTTCTTATGTTCTTATGTACTATAGCACAAAAACAGGCCTTTTGGTCCATCTAGTCCATGATGATTCTCTGCCTTGTCTTGTCTACCTGCACATGGACCATGTCCTTCCAAACCCATCCCAACCATGTACCTATCTAAACTTAACTTACATGTTGAACCCACATCTAATACTCCCAGTTAGCTCATTCCACACCTGCACCACTATCTGACAGAAGACATTTCCCCTCAGATTCAGCTTGAATATTCCACCTTTCAGCTTGAGCCTATGATATTTAGTTCTAGTCTCACCCAACCTGAGATGAGCACGGTCTGTAAGTTACTGGACCTTAGACATCTTAATGAATAAAAATGTTCCATCTGATAGTTTTCACTGACATCCTTCCTCGGCCAGGTTTGTGTTTGGGTGTTCTCTGGAGCAAAAAAAAAAGGCAGTGGGGGTCCAGGAATTGGGATGGCCTCAGAGATTAGGGTCTTGGGTAGGTAAGGCAGGAAGACTGGGATGTGGAGTTTGGTCACTGAGATAAATGTAAGGAGGATGAGCAAGAAGATTGGAGACATGGGTTGCCATGGGGATCAGGGAAAGGTGACTGGCCATATATCACTTATTTGGTGGAAGGAGGTTAGGGACTGTCTCTGAGAAAGATGGGTAATTGGGAAGAAATTACAGGATTGTGTGCATTGACATCAGCCTTGGGATGAGTAGCTAGGTGTAGGGTTCAAAAACAGCAGAACAGAGGTAGAAAGTGGAAAAGGTTCACGCTTCAGGAATTGTGATTATGTTGTTGGGTCCATTTAGTTTATGGGAAAGAGGGGAGGGGTAGTGACAATACAGGTACACTTATTAATTATCTGCAGGACTTCCAAACTGTCTCTTTGGAAAAATAAGACCATGTTCTCCTCACACTCCAGGATCCTGATGAAAGGGTCTTAGCCACAAATATTGACCATTTATTCCTCTCTATAGGTGCTGCCTGACCTACTGAGTTCCTCCAACATTTTTGTGTGTACATATAGTAGACTTACAGTCCAATAATATTAAACAGAAAAATATTATTGAATTTCTACACGAGAAAATTAACAGATGGAATGTTAGGAACATAAACATTAATGTAGAATTGTTTTTTTCAGATGATCTTTTCACTGAATGGGTTGACACCAGTGAGGTCAGATCCATTAACACTTACAGTGGTGCTAGAAAGTTTGTGAACCATGTAGAATTTTCTCTATTTCTGCATATGATCTAAAATGTGATCAGATCTTCACGTAACTCCTAAAACTACACAAAGAGAACCCAATTAAATAACACAAAAAAAATTATACTTGTTTATTTAATTAGTGAGAAAAATGATCCAATATTAGATGTATTTGTTGGAAAAAGGATATGAACCTTTGTTTTCAGAACTGGTGTGACCCGCCTTGTACAGCAATAACTTCACCCAAACGTTTCTAGTAACTGTTGATCAGTCCTGCACAGCCGGTTGGCGGAATTTTAGGCCATTCCTCCTTACAAAACTGCTTCAACTCTGGGATGTTGGTGGGCTTCCTTGCATGAATTGTTTGCTTCAGGTCCTTGTACAACATTTCTATAGAATTAAGGTCAGGACTTTGACTCCAAAATACAAACTTTTTTTTTCTTTTTAACCATTCTGTTGTCTTTTGGATCATTGTCTTGTTGTATTATCCAACTTCTCTAAAGCTTCAGATGATGGACTGCTACCCTGACATTCTTCTGTAAAATGTCTTGATACAATTCTGAATTCATTATTCCCTCTACAATTGCAAGCTCTCCAGGCCATGAGGCAGCACAGAAGCCCCAAACTATGATGCTCCTTCCACCTTGCATCACAGTTGAGGTTTTGGTGTTGATGTGCAGTGCTCTTTTTCCTCCAAATATAGCAATGTGCATTTCTGCCTCATCTGTCCATAGAATATTGTCCCAGAAGCGTTGTACAACATCTACATGGTCTTTTGCAAACTTGAGACATGCAGCAATGTCTTTTTTGGAGAGCAATGGTTTCCTCCGTGGTGTCCTTCCATGAACACCGTTCTTGTTCAGTATTTTTCTTATAGTGGGCACATGAACAGAAACTTTAGCAAGTTCTAGAGATTTCTGCAGGTCTTTTGTTGTTACCCTTGGGTTCTTTTTCACCACCTTCAGCACTGCATATTGTGCTCTTACAGTGATCTTTGCAAGGCACCCACTCTTAGAGAAAATAGCAACAGTACTGAGTTTCCTCCATTTGTAGACAATTTCTCTTACTGTGGACTGATGAACACTCAGGTCTTTAGAAATGCTCTTGCAGCCTTTTCCAGCTTCATGTATCTCTATAATTTTTCTAAGGACCTATGAAAATTGTTTTGATCGAGACAAGGTGCACAAAAACAGATCTTTCTTGAGAAGGGCAGGCTCTGTCAGTAACCTGACTTGGTGTGTCTTTTTTATAGGGCAGGGCACCTCTACAACCCACACCCCCAATCTCATCTCTTTGATAGGAACACCTGCCTCCAAACAGCTTTTGTAGAAGGCATTGCTCCGGAGGTTCACATACTTTTTCCAACAAATACATGTAGTACTGAATAATTTTTCTCAATAAATAAATGAACAAGTATAATATTTCTGTGTTATTTATTTAATTGGGTTCTCTTTATCCAGTTTTAGGACTTACATGAATAGCTGATCACATTTTAGGTAATATTTATGCAGAAATAGAGAAAATTCTACAAGGTTCACAAACTTGCCAGCACCACTGTATCCGTAACTGATGTTGAATTGAAAGACTTGTTCTTAGGGTGACAGGGTGGAGACGCACCTCTATCACAGGAATATAAGGCACTCCTTCTCTCCACTAGCCTGCAGGTCACCCTTAAGCAAGGAGTAGCATCTGTTTGTCCCCTGAATCAAGGTCAGGGGAAGCCATGGGAACAGGTGGTGGAGGGTCATATGAGCAGATGGTGCATATCACAAGTCCTCACTGTTGCCAAGCAGGCAGTCTCTGAAGAGTATTGATAATAGATGGGGTCACTTTGTAAAGACACCGCCCAGAAGAAGGCAAATGATATCTATACAAAAATTTGCCAAGAACATGGAAAACATGGTCACCTACATTCATAATGAATGGACGTTCTAATTCATGGCACTTTTTCTTGGTAATGCAAATAACAACATTAGCCAAAAGATTATAGTATATTGAACTTCCTTCTCCTTCTGATTCATACAAAAGTTTTCCCATCTTGGATATGAGAGGTGTAGAAGTGTTCCAAATTGTCCGGTATGAAAACTAAGTGGAGTTGATCCCCACACCAACTTTTCATACTAGATCTGTGTTTGAATCTAAACAGAAGCTGGGAACTTAGCACAAAATGAACTTAGCTAATTCCAACTAAGTTTTATTTAGCATTAGTCAATAATATTCGACTCTGAGATGAACAATTAAGTAATGGCTGCCTGAAAGGATGCTCAACACGCATCAAAACCTGGGCCTATGTGCCACCCTCTGCAACTGGATCCTCGGCCTTGTCTTCCTCACCAGGAGACTACAGTCAGTACGGTTTGCAAATAACATCTCCTCCTTGCTGACAATTAAGACTGACGCACCTCAAGGAAGTGTGCTTAGCCCACTGCTATACTCCCTCTACACCTATGACTGTGTGGCTAGGCACAGCTCAAATGCCATCTATAAATTTGCTGATGACACAACTGCTGTTGGCCGAATTTAAGATGGTGATGAGGAGCCGTACAGGAATGAGATATATCAGGTAGTTGAGTGTTTAGCAGCAACAACCTTGCACTCAATATCACTAAGACCAAAGAACTGAATGGAATTCAGGAAGGGGAAGTTGATGGAACACACACCAGTTCTCATCGAGGGATCAGGAGTAGAAAGGGTGAGCAGTTTCAAGTTCCTGGGTGTCAACTGCTCTGTGGAACTATCCTGGGCCCAACATGTTGATGCAATTACAAAGAAGACATGACAGTGGCTGTATTTCATTATGAGATTGAGAAAACTTGCAGTATCGCCAAAGACTCTGTCAAATTTCTACAGCTACATGGACAGAATTTTAACTGGTTACATCACTGTCTGGTATAGAGGGACCAGTGCACAGGACTGCAGAAAGTTGTAAACTTAGCCAGCTCCATCATGGGCACTAGCCTCCCTAGCATCGAAGACACCTATGAAAGGCAACACCTCAAGGTGGGGGCATCCATCATTAAGGACCCCCATCACCCAGGACATGTCCTCTTCTTATTGCTACCATCAAGGAGGAGGTACAGGAGCCTGAAGGCACACAGTCAATGTTTCAGCATCAGATTTCTGAATGGACGATGAATCCATAACAATAGCTCACTTTTTCTTTTCAATGGTTCAGGAACAGCTTCTTTTCCTCCGACATCAAATTTCTGAATAGACGATGAACCTATGCACGTGAAACTCACTATTTTTTCCCTCTTTTACGCACTTACTTATTTTATTTAATTTATGGTTTTGTGTATCGATTAATGTAATGTATAGTTTAAAAAATTATTCCGTATTGCAATGCACTGCTGCCACATAACAGCAAATTTCATGTCGTACAGTATGCCAGTGATACTAAATCGGATTTTGAGTTCTGCGTTCTGAGTCTGGCTGTTATGAGAAACAGAAGTAAGTGTTCTGCAGCCAAAATGATATGATTCTAAAACAGGAATTAAAGTATATTTTCAGACAGATGTGAAGCAAAAGTGTAGAAGTATCAATCCCAGAGCACAAAAACTCATACAATACTTTCATAACACCAACAATTTTTCCTCAGTAGAAGATTCTAAACAAGACAATGTAACTGTAATTTTCTCATGCTTTTATGATCCATTGCATGTAATCGATATCAATTAAAATGAATATCAATAAAATTTTCTCTGTATTCAACAACAGATGGCTTCTACTGGTTATAGTCAATATTTAATTTATGAAGTAATTGTTTTCACGTAGAATGACGTTGTGCAGCATTGAAAATTATTTTGTTGCTCTGTGAAAAGTACTTTTACCTTTGTAGAGTAGTCGTTGACTTTGCACAATCTGGCAGCTTCCAGTGTTAGATTGGCAACTGCTAATGTAATTTTGCACACTGCTCCGCACTTCCTCGAGGGTCACATTTGATGAGTGAACAAACATGTTCAAGACAGATACACTGTCATTAGTCTCACTGTAAATAATGTGATAGATCATTAGAACTGTTGTCAACTTCATTAAAATAATAATTATGTCTCAGTAATCCAGTACTTTAAGTACTTTACCTTAAATCTGCAACAACAGATGTGTAGTAATCATTCAGGTAAAACAGAGAAGCATTAAGCTGTGGAGAAGAAAATAATTTGTTTAATATCTAAAGGCAATACTTATTCAACAAATATTCTTAAAAATCTCACAGATTCTCAGAACCAAACCCAATTAGACTATCTCATCTAGAGCTGAATTTCATTTGGCTCCAAAATCCAAATAGAATACAGACATTGGCATCAATACAAGGAAATATTATCCTTAGATCCACGTTCATGTTGAGTTGATGCTGAGCTCATTTTAATCCCTTTAAAACATCTCTTTTTCCACTTCTGCTCATAAAAGTTATCCCATTATGATTGACAATGCAGCAAAACCGCACGGACGTTTAGAACATTAATCAATTTTTCAACTCCCGTCACTGCACTGAAAATGAGAACCTCACAAAAGCTACATGTCAATCAAACAATCCAGGAATTTCAAAAGGAGGCAGAATTCTTATATTCAAGTCACTGCACTGGGCTGCACAACAGTATCGCGGTTAGCACAAGCCTTGTGGTACCAACGACCCAGGTTCAATTCTCACTGCTGCCTGCAAGGAGTTTTTACGTTCTTCACATGATCGCTTGGGTTTCCTTCCACAGTTCAAAGACATACCGGTTGGTAGGAAAATTGGACAATGTAAATATCCCATGATTAAGCTAGGATTAAATCGGGGATTGCTGGATGGTGAGGCTCAAAGAGTCAGAAGGGCCTGTTCTGTGCTGCATCTCAATAAGTTAATTTCTTTTAAATGAAAATCTGTTCTGGCACTCCTTCTGTATGTGATTTTTACAAATGACCTGGATGAGGAAGTGAAGGGATGGGTTAGTAAACTTGCTGATGACACAAAGGTTGGGGGTGTTGTGGATAGTGTGGGCAGGGGGTGTTGTGGATTGTGTGGAGGGCTGTCAGAGGTTACAACAGGGCATTGATAGGATGCAAAGCTGGGCTGAGAAGTGGCAGGTGGAGATCAACCCAGATAAGTGTGAGTTGGTTCATTTTGGTAGGTCAAATATGCTGGCAGAATATATATTAATGGTAAGGCTCCTGGCAATGTGGAGGATCAGAGGGATCTTGGGGTCCGAGTCCATAGGATGCTCAAAGCTGCTGTGCAGGTTGACTCTGTGATTAAGAAGGCATATGGTGCATTGGCCTTCATCAACCATGGGATTGAGTTCAAGAGCTGAGAGGTAATGTTACAGCTGTATAGGATCCTGGTCAGACCCCACTTGGAGTACTGTGCTCAGATCTGGTCGCCTCACTATAGAAAGGACGTGGAAATCATGGAAAGGGTGCAGAGGAGATTTACAAGGATGTTGCCTGGATTGGGGAGCATGCCTTACGAGAATAGGTTGAGTGAACTCGGCCTTTTCTCCTTGGAGCGATGGAGGATGAGAGGTTACCAGATAGAGGTGTATAAGATGATGAGAGGCATTGATCATGCAGATAGTCAGAGGCTTTTTCCCAGGGCTGAAATGGCTAGCATGAGAGGGCACAGTTTTAAGGTGCTTGGAAGTCAGTACAGAGGAGATGTCAGGGGTAAGTTTTTTACACAGAGAGTGGTGAGTGCGTGGAATGGGCTGCCGGCAATGGTGGTGGAGGCGGATACAATAGGGTCTTTTAAGAGACTCCTGGATAGGTACATGGAGCTTAGAAAAATAGAGGGCAATGGGTAACCCGAAGTAATTTCTAAAGTAAGTACATGTTCGGCACAGCTGTAGGTTTTCTGTGTTTCTATGAAATAATTGATCGTTTTCGTTGGCTTATTTTCTCTAATGCAAAATTCACATTGTGGGATCTAATCCCCATCTTAAGTAAAACATCACTGATAATCTGGCAACTGCTTAGATTAACAGCTTTAAGTGATTATAAAACTTTTTGAAAATAGTAATTTGAAACTCTACATCAGCTTTACCACCAGTCCTGTTCAAATGTCTAAGGCACATATCTATAGCTAGGAAGACTTTTGCACTATACTGTTGTAATTTTAAGTATTGCACTGTACTGCTGCTGCAAAAAAGAAACAAATATCATGACATATGTGAGTGATGATAAACCTAATTCTAATATGGGTCTCTATTGGGGACTGAGAGTGGGAAGAGGACAGGGAGAGGGGAGGCAGCAGGAAGCACCAAAGAGACGTTCTGTAGGAATCAATGAACCAATTGTTTGGAATCAAATGACCTTACTTGGTGCCTCAGGCCTGGGTGTGTCTGCATCCACACCAACTCCACTCTGTCCCACACCCCTCCTGCAGCGCTCCACCCTTGCCATTCCCAATACCCTTTGATCCCACTGGATTTACAAACTCGCTCTCTGCTCCGCGTTGACAAATACAATACTGTGCAAAACTCTTATGCACTCTAGCTATATATATGTGCCTGAGATTTTTGCACAGTACTGTATAATATGGGTGGAAAATGCTTTACTCACTCTTTCCGGGACACTGAGGATAACCAGAATATTTTTATAAAGAATAAAAACAAAAATGCCGGGAAGTCTCAGTAGAACCTTAACACTGTTCCTCTCATCGCAGATGCAATGTAACCTGCTAAATATTTCCAATACCGTCTATTTTTATTTCATATTTTGCACATCTGCCAGGTGTTGATTCTCAATTATTATCTTCGCATTTATTCAAATAGAGCAATACAACTAAGTACTTAGATTTAAGATAAGATTTAAACTTAGATTTAAACTTATTTGGCAGGGCTATGGGAACCGATTGGGTGGTGGAGTGGAGATACGTCTCAACCAAGGGTGGCGTAAGGCACTCCTTCCCTCTGCTATCCTGCAAGTTACCCTTGGGCAAGGTGTAGCAGCTGCTTAGCCAAGGGAGTAGCTGGTGGATGGTCGTATGAGCAGCTGGTGCATATCACAAGTCCTGGTTATGTGAGCACTGACACCAGGCAGAAAATCTCCAAAGAGTATTGATAATGGCTTGGTCACCCATATTGTAAAGGCACTGCCTAGAAGAAGGTAATGACAAACCACTTCTGTAGAAAAATTTGCCAAGAACAATCATGGTCATGGATAAGACCACAATTACCTACATCATACAACACAGCACATAATGATGATGATGATGCGAACTGAAGTGATAGGGCCGAGGATGGGGCAGTTGGTATACAAGTAGATGCAGTGTGTAGTGGGACTGTGAGGAAGGACAGGCAGATGACTGGGCAAAAGTACAGTCACTGGGATCAATTAAAGTGTAACATGGGTGCAAAATCGAAAAGGATGATAAATTCAGGACTGGAGGTATTATATTTGAATGCATGCAGTATATGGAATAAAGGAGGTGATCATGTAGGGCACTGAGAGATTGGCAGGTACAATGTGGGCATCACTGAATCTTGGCTGAAAGAAGATCATAGTTGGAAGCTTAACATACAAGGATATACATTATATTGAAAGGATAGGCGTATCGGCAGAGGAGGTGGGTGTCTCTGTTAGTAAAATATGAATCAAATCCTTAGAAAGAAGGGACATAGGATCAGAAAATGCAGAATCCTTGTGGGTCGAGTTAAGAAACTCAAAGGGTTAAAAGACCCTGATGGAAGTCATATACAGGCCCCTGAATGGTAGGCAGGATGTGAGATATAAATTTCAACATGAAATCAAAACGTCATGTAAAAAAGGCGTTATGATAGTCACGGAGGAATTTCAATATGCAAGTAGATTGGGAAAATCAGTTTGGTGCTGGATCCCAAGAGAGGAAATATGTAGAAAGCCTATGAGATGGCTTCGTAAAACAGGTTGACGTTGACCTCTCAAGGAAAAAGGCAATTCTGGATTGAGTTTTGAGTAATGAATCAGATTTCATTAGGGAATTTAAGGTAAAGGACCCCTTAGGAGGCTGTGATGATAATATGATAGAATCACCCCACTGTTTGAGAGACAGAAGCTAAAATATAGGATACAGGGAGGAGGCAGGAGATTAGGGCTGAGAGGAAAAATGAATCAGCCATGATGAAATAGCGGAGAAGATTCGATGAGTTAAATAGCCTAATTCTGCTCCATATCTTATGGTCTTATGGTCTTATTGTCTAAACTCAGATGTATCAGTACTACAGTGGAGTAAAGGGAATTACAGAGCTATGAAAGAGCAGATGGCCAAAGTTCATTGGAAGGGGACACAAGCAGGGATAACAGTACAGCAACAATAGCTGGAGTTTCTGGGAGCAATTTGGAAGGTGCAGGATAGATATATTTCAAAGAAGAAGTATTCTAATGGGAAGATGAGGCAACTATGGCTGACAAGGGAAGTCAAAGACTGCATAAAAGAAAAAGGGCATAAAAATATAGCAAAAATTTGTGGGAAGGTAGAGGATTGGGAAGCTTTTAAAAACCAAAAAAAAGGCAACTAAAAAATCAATAAGGAGAGAAAAGATGAAATATGAAGGTAAGCTAGCCAATAACATAAAACAGCAACGCAGAAGTTTTTACAGATATATAAAAAGTAAAAGAGAGGTGAGAACGAATATAGAACCACTGGAAATTGGCACTGGAGAGCTATAATGGGGGACAAAAAAAGGCTGGTGAATTTCATAATTATTTTTCATCAGTCTTTAACGTGGAAGACACTAGCAGTATGCCAGAAATTCGAGAGTGATAGGGGCAGCAGTGAGTGCAGTTGCTATTACTAAGGAGAAGGTAGATAAGTCACTTGGACCAAGTGGGCTACACCCAATGATTCAGAAGGAGATAGCTGAAGAGATTGTGGAAGCATTATCAGTGATCTTTCAAGAATCATTAGATTCTGGAATGGTTCTGGAAGACTGATGTGTGAACACTGGAATGGGTTCAAAGGAGGTTCACAAAAATGATTCCAGGATTGAATGGCTTGTCATATGATGAATATTTGATGGCTCTTGGCCAGTATTCACTGGAATTCAGAAGAATGAGGAGAGACCTAATTGAAACGTATCGAATGATGAAAGGCCTAGATAGAGTGGACGTGTAGAGGATGTTTCCTATGGTGGGAGAGTCTAGGACCAGAGGACACAGCCTCAGAATAGAGGGACATCCTTTCAGAACAGATATGAGGAGGAATTTCTCTAGCCAGAGAGTGGGAGTTTGTGGAATTTGTTGCCACAAGCTGCTGTACAGGCCAAGTATATTTAAGGCAGAGGTTGATAGATTCTTGATTGATCAGGGCATGAAAGGATATGGAGAGAAGGCAGATGACTGGGGCTGAGAGGAAAATTGGATTAGCCATGATGAAATGGCGGAGAAAACGCAACAGGCCAAATGGCCTAATTCTGCTCCTATATCTTAAGGACTGGGAAAACTGCAAATGTCACTACACTCTTTAAGAAGAGTGGTAGGTAAGAGAAAGGAAATTATAGGCCAGTTAGCCTGACATCAGTGATTGGGAAGATGTTGGAGTCTGCTATTAAGACTGTGGTTTTGGGGTAGTTGGAGGCACAAGATAAAATAGGCTAAAGTCAGCATGGTTTCCTTAAGGCGATATCTTGCCTGAAAACATCTGTTGGAATAACAGGCAGGATAGACAAAAGAGAGTCAGTGGATTTTGTTCACTTGGATTTTACAAGGTGCCGCACATGAGGCTGCTAAACAAGATACAGGCCCATGGTGTTACTGGAATGATACTGGCATGGATAGAATCAGAGTCAGAATCAGGTTTAATATCACTGGCATATGTTGTGAAGTTTATTAACTTTGTGGAAGCAGACAATGCAATACATCATAACATAAAAAAAGTAAATAAGTCCATTACAGTAAGTATATAATGTATATTAAATAGTTAAAATTAAAATAATGCAAAAACAGAATAATATTTTTAAAAAAGTAAGGTAGTGTTCAAGGGTTCAATGTCCATTTAGAAATCGGATGGCAGAGGGGAAGAAGCTGTTCCTGAATCACTGAGTGTGTGCCTTCAGGCTTCTGTACCTCCCTCCTGATGGTAACAGTGAGGAGAGGGCATGTCCTGGGTGATGGGAGTCCTTAATAAAGGATGCCATCTTTCTGAGGCACTACTCCTTGAAGATGTCTTAGATACTGCAGACTAGTACCCAAATTGGAACTAACTAATTTAACAACTTTCTGTCGCAAACACGAGGAATTCTGCAGATGCTGGAAATTCAAGCAACACACATCAAAGTTGCTGGTGAACGCAGCAGGCCAGGCAGCATCTCTAGGAAGGGGTACAGTCGACGTTTCAGGCCGAGACCCTTCGTCAGGACTAACTGGGGGTATTTTCTGGTTGTTACTAATGGTGTTCCGTAGGGGCCAGTGTTTGGACCGTTTCTTTTCACTTTGTATGTCAATGATTTGAATGACAGAATTGATGTGGTGAAGTTTGCAGACAATACGAAGACATGTGGAGGAGCTAGTAGTGTTGAGGAAGCAGGGCAGGATGCCCACAGAAGCACTTAGGCAGATTAGGCGAATTGACAAAGAAGGGGCAGATTGAATATAGTGTAGAGAAGTGTATGGTTATGAATAAAGTCATAGACTATTTTCTAAACGGGGAGAAAATTCTGAATCAGAGGTACAGCGGGACTTGGGAGTCCCTGTAGGTTAACTTGCAAGTTGAGTCAGTAATAATAAGGCAAATGCAATGTTAGTATTCATTTCAAGAGGACTAAAATATAAGAGACCTTGGTTTAGTGTGAGCAGTTTTGGGTCTCTCATCTAAGAAAAGATGTGTTGGGATGGTAGAGTCCAGAGGGGGTTTACAAGAACGATCCCAAGAATGAAAGGGTATGCATACAGTAGGAGTGTTTGACGGTTCTGAGCCTGTACTCACTGGAGTTTAGGGGAATCTAATTGAAACCTATGGAACATTGAAAGGGCTAGATAGAGTGGATCGGGAGAGGATATTGGGAGATTTCTAATAGTGGGAGAGACCACCTCAGAATAGAAGGACATGCATTTAGAATAGAAATGAGGAGGAATTTCTTTACCCATAGGGTGATTAATCTGTGGGACTTATTGCCATAGACAGGTGTGGACACCAGGTCATTTGGTATATTTAAAGCACAGGTTGATGGGTTCTTGATTATTGTGTGTCAAATTTAGAGGGAGAAGGAAGAGAATGGGATTGAGAGGGATAATAAATCAGCCAAGATGGAATGGCACAGCAGACCTGATGGGCTGAATGGCCTAATTCTCCACCTATGTCTAATGGTCCTATTTTCCCTACTTTATTGTGGAGTCAGGAGTAGCAGAAGGCTTATTCATTGAGCAGTTCACAACCTATATATACAGTACTATCCTCATTCTTCAACAATATGAATCCTTGCAGACTCAAGGGTTACAGTGCATTTGTAAAAGTCTGTTTGGAAGGCTTCCAAATAGGAATGGAATATTTTTAAATTGAGACGGACAGAGAGTGCAAAATTATAATATTACACATTGGTTAGTCATACCGTGAAGATGCGCAGGCTAAAGTGGAGAGCTGGAATGTAGATTTCTTTTGAAAAATGAAATACTGATCTCTCCAACACTTAACCTGTGGAAAAGATCAACTAGATATTTCTATTCTGAAAACATGTTGCAGAAATTTATTCTAGAGATCATATTTGTCTGTGAAATATGGAGAGTTGGAATTTCAATCCAAAAGCATATAATCTAGTCAGGGGCTCCCAATCTTTTTTTTATGCCGTGGACCAATACCATTAAGCAAGGTGTCCGTGAACCCCAGGTTGAGAATCCCTAATCTAGGATAACAATAAAGAATGCACATTAGGGTGAGGTATTCAAGACTCATGACAGGCCATTGCAAAGAAGGGATTAAGTTCCTTAGATTTTCTTTTTTCACAGCGGAGCAAGCAGGAATAGAAATGGCTCTGAGACTTAAGGACAGGCTAGTCCAGTAACCGTGGCAACTGACTCTGTGAAGCCATGCACAATGTCTTAACATGATGCCCTGAATCTAACAATTAATCTTGACCTTTTTTGAACTTTAGCAACTTCAATAATCACTGGAAAAATGTGATGGTAAAGTCTACTTTTCATTACTTATACATTTGGTCTGTGGTTTAGAAATTAAAATAAACTCATTGGAATACTGAAATTTTATTTCCTATACCAGACAGCTGCAAAATCAATTGTCAAATGATTGAAGAGATCTAATCACATTCTTGGTTACCACAAGGTAATGCATACATCCCCAGAGTATTGGGGCTTTCTGGTATATCTAAGCTACACTGTAATTTGATGAAATGTTAATACTTCTGTTAGATTTATATTAAATTACTATGTTATTTTGTTAGAGTTAATGCCAAAATGCTACCAAAGTTACAAACCATATCAAATAATTCAATTAGCTGTTCAAATCAAACAAAAATACTTGTTTGTTTCCTTCTACTAATCACCATTACTATTAAGCTCTTTTCATACAAAATTTTCAAACTAGTATATCAAGCACAGACACCTGAGCCAACTTGGTTACCTCATAGTTTTGGCACTTGGCAACATCTACATAGTCATAACATTTTTCTTTGATTGGACAGTCTGAAAAGAACATGGAAATGGAAAAATGCCAGGAGTGGAAGTTCATGATTCAAAGAATCTTCCAGCAGAAGCAGAGCTGACTTAAGCGCCGAACCAGGTAAAAAGATTAAGGCGTAGAGGTCGAGGGCAAAGGACAAACAGGTGCTCAGCTCACTACCTCATGAAGCTATACTCACCTCAACATTGAATTGACTCTACAGCTGCGGCCTGCAACCATTAGCACTCGTCTCAGCACTGAACTGGATCCCTGTCTGGTATCTCACATTCAGGGTCTCTGAGATTCATGTTCTGTGTATGATTTATTGTTGGCATGATTTGTTCTTTTTCGCACATTGGATGTTTGCCAGTTTTTGTGCTGTGGGGCTTTCCGTGGATTCTGTTCTGTTCTTTGTTTTGTGGCTGCACGCGAGACAGTGAATCTCAAAGTATAGATATACATACTTCGATACAAATGTACTATGAATTGTGTACTTTGAACGTTGAAATAGAACTGAAAACACAGCAAAGGTGAACAAAATGGAGAGTTTGCCAACTGACAATCAACTGCCAGAAGTTCCCACTGGACAAAGTACCGAGATATTATTGTGGTGTTTTTTTTGGTAGATTGGCAGTTTTATTTTTGCTATTTTTGTAAGTTTGACTTTTGACATACCTAATAAACACCCTTTCGCTGAAGTGCTGAGCAACTCAAGCCTGTTTTCCTTCAGTCATAAGCCATGTATCTAACAATGTCTCTCCAAGTTCCAACAATTACCAAGCAAGTTCATCATTCCTTTTGTAAATTCTGAAATTTGATTGTATTTCTCATCAAGATTTTTCCAAATTTCTTGTAATGTTCCATCTTATATGCAATTTATACTTTCCAACAAACAGCCCAATAAATTACCACATTAACATGGAAAATTATGCACAACTGAGCATAAAAGAGAAAAGTTTTTCTTTATTTATTTTTCCTTTTAAATATATGGCATATTTGCTTTAGTGTCCTACATAATAACTGAACTCTGACTAATATTGTATAGAATTAGTATTTCATCTGGAGAAGAATATATATTCTTCATTTTATTGCCCATTGGCATATGGATTAGAGAACTCTCTAGTCATTTCATATACTTTATACTTTATTCTCGCCAAACAATTGGTACTAGAACATACAATCATCACAACGATATTTGATTCTGCGCTTCACACTCCCTGGATTACAAATATTAAATATTAAAAATAGTTAAAATTAGTAAATATTAAAAATTTAAATTATAAATCATAAATAGAAAATAGAAAAATGGGAAATAAGGTAGTGCAAAAAAACTGAGAGGCAGGTCCGGATATTTGGA
This sequence comes from Mobula hypostoma, assembly GCF_963921235.1. Taxonomy (NCBI): domain Eukaryota; kingdom Metazoa; phylum Chordata; class Chondrichthyes; order Myliobatiformes; family Myliobatidae; genus Mobula; species Mobula hypostoma. Next base: position 183,673,845 of record NC_086102.1, on the reverse strand, counting down.
GGGTACGGCCCAGATCCGGGTCAGGATCCGTTCAGCAGACTTATCACAGTTGGAAAGAAGAAGTTCCCAAATCTGGCCATACGAGTCTTCAAGCTCCTGAACCTTCTCCCGGAGGGAGGAGGGACGAAAAGTCTGTTGGCTGGGTGGGTCGTGTCCTTGATTATCCTGGCAGCACTGCTCCGATAGCGAGCGGTGTAAAGTGAGTCCACGGACGGAAGATTGGTTTGTGCGCCGTGTTCACGATCTTCTGCAGCTTTCTAGCAAAAGAATATTCTACCTCTCTTGTAATGATGTAACTTTTGATGTCACTGCAAATTTTGTTAATAACTGTCAACTGATGCCGAGCAGATAATCTCTGAAGAGGATTGATAAAGGCTGGGGTCACCCGTCTTGTAAAGACACTGCCCAGGAGAAGGCAATGGCAAACCACTTCTGTAGAAACATTTGCCATGAACAATCATAGTCATGGACTGCCCACGCCAAATGACAAGACACATAACAATGATAATGATGACACGTACAGAAGTCCCCTGGAGTCATCACCCTCCAAAACAGACACACCACTCTGTTTAGAATGCAGCAGTAGCCAAGATCATGGCACTGACTCTGCTGAAGAGTGGGGCACGGAAAAAGAGGTGGCAGAGCAACACTAGCAGGGGCTTCCATGGTGAGGGGAATAGACAAGAACTTCTATGGCTGCAAACAGGACTCCTGGTTAGTGGGCTGCCTCTTGGGTGCAAGGGTCAGAGGTGCCTTGGAGAGGCTGCAGGGTGTACTGGAAGGGGGTAATTGTCAAGGTGCATGTAGGTACCAACGATATAGGAGAAAAGCAGGACAGAGTCCCTCGAGTCAACTTTAAGAAGCTAGGTGATAAATTATAAAGTTTTAAAGGTAGTAATCTCAGTGTCTGTGTCACGTACTAGGAACAGCAAAATGTCTAGGATGAATATGTGGCTTGAGTAGTGGTGCTGGAGGAAGGGTTTCAGACCTCTGGGGCATTGGGACTGGTTCTGAGGCAGGAGGAATCAGTACGGACTGGACAGTCTGCACCTGAGCAGGACCCGGATCAATGTCCAAGCAGGACTGTTTGCTATAAGCATAAGCAAGTCTGCAGATGCTGTAAGCCCAAAGCAACACATGCGAAATGCCGGAGGAACTCAGCAGGTCAGGCCACATTTCTCTGAGGCCCCTCCTGCTCTAAGTCAATCATGGATGCTGTGTCTGAGTACAAAAGCCAGGACGGTACAATATTGAGAGCAAGCCGTTTGTCCATGTAGCAAGTCCCCCTCCCCACACATGAACCCAAAGCAGTGGCAGAGACCGATACAGTTTAGTACCAGCAGTATCACAGGAGTTGCCAGTCAGCATCAAACTCAACATAGGACTGCCTGAGGGACCCCAGCTATGGATTTTTCCCTTGGGGTTTACTTCTGACTGCTACCTCTGGAGCGGGTATAGCCTCAAGATAGTGGAGATTGGAGATCCGAGTTTTCCTTCTCCTAGATGAGCTGGCAAGACTCATCTGCCCAAAGTGACTGGTTTAAAGGCATCAGTAATCTGCTTTTGCCCCTTCTGCTGTCAGTAGAAATGGTTCCACCTGGCTTAATAGCTATGCCACATGTGAAGGCCAGGAGCAGGACTTGGCTGTTGGAGGCTATCTGAGGTGCATGTCATAGGAGCATTTAATAGGTAGCGGGAGCTTATCCCCGTTACCACCTCCAGCTGTAACAACCTTAAGGCAGCATCTATAGAAATGAATAAACAGTCGAGCAGAATGATGAATCTACTTGGAAAGTGATTAGGAATAGTAAAGGTCAAAAAGTTACAAGATGTACCAGTTGGTAGGTTAATTGGTCATTGTAAATTGCTATGTGACCAGGCTAGGATTAAAATTGGGGATTGCTGGGTGGGAATTAAATTCGGGTCACCTGTACTGTAAAGTGTTGAGCTAACCACAATGCTACTGGGCAATGTGTTACTGTTTTATCTGTATGAACAGTATGTAAGACAAGCTTTTCATTGTACCTCAGTGCATGTGACAATAATAAACCCATTCAATTCCAAACGTTAATAGGAATAAAGCAGAAAGAACAGGATTATAGTTAATGCTTTAAAAGAACCTGCATTGCAAAGATCATTCATTGCTGCTTTACTTCTTATTCAGAAAATGAAACTTACTATTTTCAAAATATCTCCTTCCAGCTCATATCTTGATATTCCAGATTTGTTGGCCATGTGGAGAACACCAGCAAAGGTCTTTGCTATTGGGCAATAATAATAGATTAAATAAGTACTTGTGCAAATTCAGAAGAGAAGATTAAGTTTAACTATTTGTGTAAAACCACAGTGCAGAAGAATTTAGATGTAAGTTTGTGAGCTGCAACTAGAGCATGTTTACACAGTCAGATCTACCTTTTGGCAGGAGTTTAGGCACCCACAAAAAGATTTGTTACTATTTAAATGCAGTATGTTTTTAACTTATTCTGGTGCACTGTCTCACTACCAGATGGTAGATAAATTAGGAAAGCATCTCACTTGCCTACAGTATACCTATAAACCAATATCAGCTATACTTCAGAATTAATTCATAAATTGAAAGTACTTGTGATTATTCTGAAGATGTAAACACACTTATGGAGATGATAATTTGTATTATTCACCTGTTCCTGATCTTACTCATCTCAGTTGATCATGTGACATGCTACTCTTCCAGTGGCTTTCCATACTCAAAAGCCAGGCATGAAAATTGACCCTCTTTCAGACACCATCACTCCAAGAAGCACAATGCCAAGATCTCATGTTGATTCAGAACCACACACAATCAGTAGATGGCATAATACATTAATACCTCCGCAGGCTTTGGCTTTGCCATACTCCAAGACAGATGTAACAGTAACAAAAAAAAACAACTATATACAGTCTTGTACCAAAGTCTTAAGGACATACATATAGCTAGGACATCTAAAACTTTTGCACTGTACTGTGGTAATTTTATGTATTGCATGGTACAAAATAAAAACAAATTTCGTGACATATGTGAGTGATGATAAATCTGATTCTGATATGGGTCTCTATTGTGGACTGAGAGCGGGAAGGGGCAAGGAGAGGGGAATTATGGTTGGGAAAAGGGGAAGGGAGAGGAGAGGAAGCAGGAAGCCCCAGAGAGACATTCTGCAATGATCAATAAACCAATTGTTGGAATCAAGTGATCTTGCCCGGTGTCTCAGGGCTGGGTGTGTCTGCGTCCGCACTTCCCCCTCACCACTCCAAACATCCTTTGCTTCTGCCAGATTTACACTCCACTTTGACAAATACAGTTCTGTGTAAAAGTCTTGGGCACCATAGCTGTGTGTGTAAATATATATTTATATTTATTTATTTATGTGTTTGTGTGTGTGTATATATATATACTGGTGCCAAGCTGTATGGGTCCTAATGCCCTTCCCTCGGACAACATTGGTGTCGTGGAGAGGGGAGACTTGCAGCATGGGCAACTGTAGGTCTTCCATACAACCTTGCCCAGGCCTGCGCCCTGGAGAGTGAAGACTTTCCAGGCGCAGATCCATGGTCTCGCAAGACTAACGGTTGCCTTTGATATATATATGTATGTATGCACAGTACTGTATCTACATTTCCTTGCCATTACAAGATACTTTTAAATGACTTAAAATAATTGTGAATGAAAAAGGGGGAGAATAGAACTTAAGATGGCAGGATTCTCTGGCAAGAAGTAGCAAATGATTCTTTGTGACAAACTGTACTGAAATGACTGAATAAGCAGGAATGGGCATATCTTAGAAAGGAAAAATTATTCTTTGATTTTCTTTAAACTTAATTTTTTGTCAGAAAGTTATAGTTCAAGCCAATTCATGAGGTATTTGATACAATTTTATGTGCAAGTCTATTAGTTAATAAAGAGAAAACAGGTGTTTAAAATAAGTAATTCACTGAAGTTACTGAAGTAAAGATACTGATGTTAATACTATTATTTATGAAACACAGTACTGTACCTATACTATAACTTCAAGCAAAATCATCTCCAGACTCCCAGATTTAGGAGTCAACATCTCACTTTGCAACTGGACTTGACATCCTGACCAAAAAACGGTAACCAGTGAGGATAAGCAGTAAGATAACTTCCTCAATACCAGCGCCCCATGAGGCTCTGGTCCTAGTTTTCTATTCTATTCCTTCTACACTCATGAATCCATAGGCAGATTCCGCTACAACTCTATCTAGTAGTGGGTCAAACCTGAAATGATGATCAGTGGGAGTGCAGGAAGGAAGTAGAGAGCTTAGTGACATGAACAGGAGAAAATATGCAGATGCTGGAAATCCGAGCAACACACACAAAATGCCGGAGGAACTCAGCAGGCCAGGCAGCATCTATGGAGGGGAATAAACAGTCAACATTTCAGGCCAAAACCCTTCGGTAGGACTCGGGAATGCAGCCTGGCCTGCTGAGTTCCTCCGGCTTTTGTATGTGTTGTTTAGGGCATGGGTCATTGACCTCAGGACTGGGTGGAGGGCGGGGATCGTGGTCCACGTGCTCCTCTTGACATCAATTCGCCAAGGTTGAGAGGGTTGAGTCTCTAGTTCCTAGAAGTGAACATTAGCAGTCACATTCACATGACAGCTAAGAAACCTCACTGGCACTCCTACTTGTTCAGGAGGCTAACGAAATCTGGCATAATATGGCATGACCCCTTAGACCCTCACGAATTTTTATCAATGCACCAGAGAACAAATCCTTTCCAGATGCCCTACTACTTGGTGTGGCAATTGCTCAGCCTGTGACCACAGGAAACTGCAGAGAGTTATGGACACAGCTTGGCAGATCATGGGAACTACAGACTCTGCTAACACTTCTTGCTGCCTCGCTAAAGCAGTCAGCAAAATCAAAGACCCCCATTCTCCCTGGACATTCTTTTCTCCCCACTCTCATCAGGCAGAACTTACAAAAGCTTGAAAGTAAGTAACACCAGGCTCAAGGACAACTGTTATTGGACAATTGAACAGTTCAATTGACTCGTATGACAAAATGTGAAGCTTGTTAGAACCTTGCACTTTATTGTCTACGTGCACTGCACTGTCTTTGTAATTGTAATACTTAATTCTGCACTCTATACTAGTTCAATGCACTGTTGTAATGAACTGATATGTGTGAATGGTTTGCAAGACAAGTTTTTCACTGTACCTCATACACATGACAATAATAAAGCAATTTACTATTTTTTGAAATTAAAAGAATAAAACTGCATTGTTATGGGAAGTGTTGGAAGAAGGAATAATGATCGTATGATAGATGGTACTATTTATGAAGGTATTTTTCCCCACTTGCCACCTCTAAATCGTATAGTTTCAAAGATTCAAAGTGCAATTATTATCGAGGTATCCATGTATAAATTATACAACTTTGTCTGCTTACAAGCAGCCACAAAGCAAAAAAAAACCCAAAGAACCCAATTAAAAAATGAAAACCAACAAAAAAAGATCAACAGCAAAGAAAGAGAAAAAGCACAAATCATGCGAAGAAAAGAAGTGAGCGACAGCATTCCGAACCAGAGACAGTGCTTTGATATTCCGAACCAGAGACAGTGCTTTGATATTCCAAACCAGAGACAGTGCTTTGATATTCCGAACCAGAGACAGTGCTTTGATATTCCGAACCAGAGACAGTGCTTTGATATTCCGAACCAGAGACAGTGCTTTGATATTCCGAACCAGAGACAGTGCTTTGATATAAACTGTCAAGCTGGATTCTAAGAAAAGTGGTTGAGACGGGTGACAATAATGGATGTCCGTGAAGATTACAAATTTCAGGTTGTATATTATCAAGATTCTCTGATATTAAATGAAGCTTTGAACCTTTGAACATTTGAATAAGCACAAGGATAGGAGGGGTTATTGAACGGGATATATGATTTGATAGTTAACATAGTTTAATACAGTTTAATATTCACCTTGAATATTATGCCTTGTTCCAACTAACAAGAAACAGGTTATATTTAAATATTGTAACCTATGCTGAGATTAAAATTGGGATTTGGGTTTAAAGAAATCACCTGGAGAGCTGTGATGTTCTCATGTTCTTAAGAACATGCAGAGATGTAATTTTGTATAACTAAATAGTGCAGTTGATGGTATTAGAAAGGAATTCAATACTGTTTTAATTCAAACTATAGGAATTTGTCATTTAGACCATCAGGAAGTTCTTTCTGCAGAGATTAGCTGATTCTTGCAAGTAATTTGTGAGAAACGTAAACAAAGAAATGTTTTAGGAAACTTTCTGGAATCTGAGAGATGATTAAGATAGGGTATTTGAGACATGGTGGCTGAACGGAAACCTGTCATAGTGTTATGGAGTAATACAAAATGTTAACAAATCCTTCAGCCCAACCTGTCCATGGTGCCTACCAAGCTAGTCCTATTCACACGTAATGAAAGCTTTGAAACCGTCACAAATAAATATTTTTTGCATTTGCCCCACATACTTCTTAACCTCTCCTATCCTTGTGTTTATTCAAAGGTTCATTTAGTATCAGAGAATTTACACAGTATACACCCTGAAATTCATAATCTTCAGAGACATCCATTATTGTCACCTGTCTCAACCATTTCTCCCCAGAATCCAGCTTGTCAGTCTACATTAAAGCACTGTCTATGGAAAGGCAGATGTTTGCTACTAATCAGTATACTGCAGGAGGAGAAATGGGTTTGAAAAATGTATTGGGTTTGAAGATTGTGCAGAAGAACCTTGGATGGGTGTGGAAATAAAGGCAAGTAAATGTAGTAATCCGTGGGGCAAATAATGCTAAGATTTAAAAAGAAATATCAAGCTGGGGCTGGACGGAAGGTGGCCCAGTAAAAGCAGATGGGATACCTGCTGCATGTGGTAGCACAGCACCAAGAACTGCTTTCCCTAGGATCCCCTGCTAAAAGTTTCATTTTCACACAAGGGTGTTGCTGGATGGAAAACTTGCCACAGAACTGGTCACTCTAGGATAACGTTGTTTAGCCACAGGGTGGTAGATCTGTGGAATTCATTGCCATAGCTGTAGAGGCCAGGTCATTGGGAGTATTTAAGATGAAGATTGATAGGTTCTTGATTAGTCGGGGCAGGGAAGGTTACAGGGAGAAGGTAGGATAATGGGTTGAGACAGAAATCGATCAGCCATGATGAAATAGAGGAACAGACTAGATGGGCCAAATGGCCTAATTCTGCTCCTATGTCTTATGGTCTTATGGTCAAATGGTTATTAGCTTCCTTCGTCACAAGTCAAATTTCAGTTGCACAGTGCTAAATATGGAGATGTATTATAGATCTGGGGCATATAATTGAGGTATCTATCAGAGGAAACCTTTGAAGCTGTCACAAGTAATCATTCTTGTATTAAGTTTCAAGATATCTTGCATGAGAGATGGTTTTAACCTATATTCTACAAAATTAGTTTACCTACAACAGCTGTACAAATTTCAAAAGTTAAGGCTAGTCAAAACATTGCATCTCAAGAACAACAAATCATCTTCTTACCCAAAATGCATCCTGTTCCCTTTTCAAAGTAATACCCTGGCTGACACTTGCAGGAGAAAGACCCCAAATTATTAACACATTTTGCAGGAGACGGACATGGATTTGAAAGGCATTCATCCACATCTGCTTAAAAAAGGAACTAGTTACTAAATTAAAACAGGTTTCAGAATTAAAGGAAAGCATCTAATGAATTAAAGTCATTGGTAATAGTGTAAAAATAACGTAAAATAAAGCTAATACAGACTGATTATTTACAGTATGTAATTAACTAAACATTCCTAAATTTATCCACTGAACGGCAGTTTGATTCTCATCCTTCCCGCTACGTGGATATGAAAGAGATTGCTCTCTTTCCCCCATTGCTGTCTGATTTCCATGACTATGGCTGAATTGGGACCATTGATAGGCGAACCAAACCAATCAGTGAGCAATGAAATTAACTGTATTACAATACAGCACAGTATAGTAGCGTCGTGGTTACCACAACACTTTACAGTACCAGCAACCCAGGTTCAATTACCGCTACTGCCTGTAAGGAGTTTGTACGGTCTCTCCGTGACCCAGTGGGTTTCCTCTGGGTGTTCCGGTTTTCTGACAGGTTGTAAATTGTTCCATGATAAGGCGAGGGTTAAATCGGGAATTGCTGGGCGTGCAGCTCGAAGGGCTGGAAGGGTCTATTCCGCGTTGTATCTCAATCAATAAATAAATGGAGGAGGGTAAGGTACAACGAAGAATCAAAAAATATAAGGTTTTATAAATTGACTATTTTATATTAAAAGTATATAGTCATCAAAAACACCACATTTTGCTTCCCAATTAATCTAGCAAGTATTTCAAAATAATAATTTTATTTCAGGAAAATGTAGTAACATAAATGGCATGAAATCTCAGTAAAATTATATCCGTTTACATATATCTTGTATCACTGTATGAATAATTGATAGAAATCATGTGTTACCTTTGCTGCAATTCATCCCTTGCCAGCTTGGTGGGCATAGACATTTTTTTCTGCTATTACGGCCATTGATACAAGTACCTCCATTAAGACATGGATTTGAGATGCAGGCATTCTCCGCTTGAAAGTAAGTACACAATTTATTAACAGCTATTCCAAATGACTAACACTGGGCCATCAGTTTCAGGCTTTATATTCTAAAGGCTGCGTTGTCTTGGAGCTGTTCACTCTCTGCATACCAACAGATCCGTCAGATCTGTCATCGAGCCATGGATTTCTTCTGTTGGCATGACTTCTCTTCTGATATAATATCATGTCTGAATGAATGACTTGGCAATCATTGTCTTTCCACAACGTGACTGTTCTTGGCAATTTTTCCTACAGAAGTAGCTTGCCATTGCCTTTTCTGGGGGCAGTGTCTTTACAAGAAAGGTGACCCCAGCTATTATCAATACTCTTCTGAGATTGTCTGCCTGGAGTCAATGGTTGCATAACCAGGATGTGATGTACACCAGCTGCTCACACGACTATCTACCACCTGCTCCCATGGCTTCATGTGACCCTGATCAGGTAAGCAGGTGCTACACCTTGTCCAAGGGTGACCTGCAGGCTAGTGGAGGGAAGGAGTGCCTTTCACCTCCTTTAGTAGAGACGTATTTCCACCCTGCCACCCAGATACGACATACCTGTTTAATCGACATTTCCTAAATGTAACACTGGCCCATTATCAATTCTTCATTAAAACAGGAGAGTGTACTTTAAACATGTTACTCAGTGGAAGATCACCATATTGTCTGCCTGGCAATGGAAGCAAGAGTGAATATTGAGCAATATACTGAAAAGTAAATGCAATGTCTGGATCAGCATTGAATTTAAAGGGGAGAATGTGAAGTGAGTTCATAGATTGGAATTCTATGTTTGGATCAGCGACACTCCTTTCTGGAGTCAGTTGTATTATGCTTGGCAGCTTAGAGTAAGATTGAAGCTACACTGTGAATATCATTATCATCCCCAGAGCAAACCCCCTCCAAACAATGAAGTTGGAAAAAGGCTTCATCTTTAAAAACTCTAACAGCATTACAGCAGAAGGAGGTGCAAACTCAACTGTATTAACTTGCAAGAATCAAATAATCATCATACTGTGGGGCGGTACAGTATCGTAGTAGCTAGCACAATGCTTTACAGTACCAGTGACCTGGGTTCAATTCCCGCTGCGGCTTGTAAGCAGTATGTACGCTCTCCCTGTGTCCGTGTGGGTATCCTTCCGGTGCTCTGGTTTCTTTCCATGGTCTGGAGACATACTAGTTGGTCATCGTAAATTTTCCGGTGATTAGGTCGGGATTAGATCGAAGGGATCGCTGGGTGACATGGCTCAAAGGGCTGGAAGGGCCTCTTCCATGCTGCATCTCAATCACTCAATCAATAAATGAATTCCAATCTAGAGTGCATTACCAAAGCAAAATATTGCTCTCACATATACATTACCAATTTTACATGGTATGCATTATGTTGTGAACAGTATGGCTTTCAATATTGTAGCTGCAGCACTTGTTCAGCATTATTTCAATAGCGTTTTTGGATATAATTCAAACTTTTACCTTCCGAAATCTATCATTCCCCAAAACCTGACGCTGCCTTCTCTTCACTTCCTCATCGGAATGTAATATTTTTGTGACATCATTTTGAAGCATGGCATCAGTTGATGACCTTCAAGTCCATCTAAAGCTAACTATGACTAATTCTCTCTGGGTTGTCTGACTAATCAGGTCAAATCCTGGAAATGAAGGGAATTGCTTCAACTTAACCATCTCAACATAGTTGCTAATTTGTTTGATTTCCACCAATAATCTACAGGTGAATTATCATCATAATGTGTGTGCCATATGACATGGGTGATCATGGTGTCATGACCATGATTGTCCTTGGCAAATTTTCCGCAGAAGTGCTTTGCCATTATCCTCTTCTGGGCAGTTTCTTTACAAGAGGGTGACCCCAACCATTATCAATAATCTTCAGATATTGTTTGCCTGTCATCAGTGGTCATGAACCAGTCTCCCTTTCCTCACACAGTGCTATTTCTACCACTAGCTCTTCTCCAACCTACAGCCCACCAGACTTTCCATATTGGCAGCACTCAAACTGATGATGGAAAGGACATAATCTTGGGACTCAACAGCGATGCACTACCCTTTGGGCTTTATGCACAATTGAATTTCTATGCCATGAAGCCACCAGAAAATTGGCGGAGGACCATCATGCACAGTGCCAATTTCATATGTAGAAGAAATCTTAAGCCATCACGCTTCATTAAACAGGAAACACGAACTTCTGCCCTTGCTCAAGCACTACAAACAATGCAATAAAGTTTGATCATTCCAAACCTCAGGGGAACTAAATTCCTTACTATACAAATTAAATACTAATTGTTATATCATTTTTTCAATTAAACTTGGAACATGATTTTGCAAAACATTTTAGCATAAGAATAATAAATCTTTTCCTCATGAATAGGTGTGGTGCACAAACTCAAGAGGAAATCCGAGTTTTTATAAGAGTCATGCAGAGCATTAAGTACGAGGAAGTCTCAAGTACAAAAACATTAATAACTTAAAACAATCAAAGTGAGATTCTTTAGTTAAGGTGTTTTTGTCTCAACTTGGAACTTATGATGTACTTGTACACAGAATGTATATAAGGACACAGCTTGTAGAAGTTTGAGAGCAGACTACAAATGCTGGAAGAACTCAGCAGGTCAAGGAGCATCTGCAAAGGGCAAAGGGATGGACAATATTCTGGATCATGAACCTGCGATCCTCACTTCTGGTGCTGTCTATGTAGAGTTTGCACACACTCCATGTGAACATGTGGATTTCCTTCCACATCCCAAGGGTGTATAATTAGTTAGATAATTGGCCACTGTAAATTCCCCTTGGCATTCAGGTGAGTGCCAGAATCAGGGGAGTTCATGGAAATGTGAGGGAATAAATTGAATTCAGTGTCAATTGGAGTTTGATGGTTAACATGGACCATTTGGAGAAGAGGTCAGGTTTGCTTGCCCTACCTCTCTCTCAAAAAAAGCAATAGTTTTCATAAAACAAGGGACTCTGCAGACACTGGAAATCTTGAGCAATTAAGATACAGTGTGGAACAGACCCTTCTGGCCATATGAGCTAAGTCACCCAGCAACCCTCGACTTAACCCTAACCTAATCACAGGACAATTTACGATGACCAATTGCAGGTTGTCAAACATCAACTATTTATCCTCCTCCATGTTTTTGCAGAGTGCTATGGTGCATTCATACTATCAAATGCAAGGCAACGTGGGCCTTCTACTGCTGACATCATTATACAAGGGGTGATTGATAAGTTCATGGCCTAAGGTAGAAGGAGTCAATTTTAGAAAACCTAACACATTTATTTTTCAACATAGTCCCCTCCTATATTTACACAGTTAGTCCAGCGGTCATGGAGCATACGGATCTTGGACCTCCAGAAAGTGTCCACAGCATGGGTGATTGATAGGTTCGTGGCCTAAAGTAGAAGGAGATGAGTTATTAACTTCAAACTTTCTGCATAATCACTCAAAGAGTTGAACTGCATGTGTGTGTAATGAGAGCCGTATAACTCATCAAAGTGGACACTTTCTGGAGGTCCAAGATCCGTATGCTCCACGACCGCTGGACTAAGTGTGTAAACGTAGGAGGGGACTTTGCTGACAAATAAACGTGCTAGGTTTTCTAAAATTCACTCCTTCTACCCTAGGCCACGAACTTATCAATCAACCCTCGTAAATATAGCTAGGATGTCTAAGACTTGCAGAGTATTGTAGTAACTTTATGTATTGTACTGTACTGCTGCCACAAAAAGAAAAGCAAATGTCATGCCATATGTGAGTGATGATAAACCTGAGTCTGATATGGGTCTGTATTGTGGTCTGAGAGTGGGAAGATAGCAGGGAGAGGGGAGGGAGTGGGAAGCACAAAAGGACCAGAGAGACATCTGTAATGATCAATAAACCAATTGGTTTAGAATCAAATGAGCTTGCCAAATGTCTCAGGGTGAGGTGTGTTTGCACCCGTGCCCGCCCCTGCCCCTGGCACTCCTTCTCTGCCACCTGTCTCACATCCTTCCCGTGGTGCTCCACCCTCACCATTCGCAACATCCTTTGCTACCACCAGATTTTAAAACTCACCTCCGCCCCACGTGACAAATACGGTACTGTGCAAAAGTCTTAGGCACCCTGGCTATATAAATGTGCCTAAGAGTTTTGCACAGTACTTACAAAACATGGAGCACACAATACAAATGGTTGTCAAAGGGAAATAAAAATGTCCTTTAGAAAGTCTATGTTAGGACAGTCGAACCATGAAAATTAATTTCAATGTTTTGAAGTGCATTACTTTTTAAAGCTTGAAAGCAAGTATGTAGGTCAGCTTACAAAAAGCATTTCTTCCTTTCTAGACTACTGTTTCTTTCAGGAAGTGTTTTCTATTTTAAGCTGGATGGAACTGGGTGGTCTATAAATCTAGTAGAAGGGTATCTCCTGGTTCTTCTCTTCTGTACGCCTCTACCATTTCCTTTTACTTCAGTATGCATTGTGTCCTCATAATTGAAGGATGCTCACTCTAGGCCAGGGATTCCCAACCTTTTTTATGCTGTAACACCCTGGGAAAGGTTTCACTGCTAACGTAATGGTCTTTCTGTAGGAGCAGTGTTTGGGTTATGGTTAGAGATAACGGGTGCTTTGGAATGTGAGCCGTCCAGTGAAGGGAGTGTGTTTTCCTGTTGTGTGCCTGACACTGGGGTGAGCTGGAGGCTTTTGTTTGGCACGAGATGAAGGGAGAAGACACCGGAAAGAAGAGGTCGCAGGACTCGACCCAAGGCGGGGCCATGAGCTGACAAAGCCCGGGGAGATCGAAGGAGGATCAGCGAAGGGGAAACCGTGAGCTCCAACTTGAGCACATTAGACTGTTTCATTAAAATGGGCCTTTTTCTTTTTTTTGCTTTTTCTTTACTAACCCTTCAGTCAAATTAAAAATTATAAAACTAAATCGTTTAATTGTATGTGGTGTACTGTCTGTTATTTCTTAGTACTGATTTGTAACAGGATAACAAATCACGCAGCATCCACACAAACAGGGGGATTCAGGTGGGCTCACATGTTTGGCGGGGCCAGAGATTGTCTTCCCGAGGCTTACCCAGCCAGCGGAACCAGAGAGTTTCAATGCCATTAACCAAGGTTGGGAATCCCTGCTCTAGGCGAATTCTCTCAACAGAAATGCTGGAGGGATAAAGTGTTTCCAACTGGAAATTGTTGAGGAGCAGTTTCTGTTAACTTTGTTTACTGCACGACAGAGAAAAACGTCTCGAAATATTTTCAGTCAGAGCTTATATTTCAAAGTATGTGATAATTCAATGCCTATAAACTCAGCCACTCTGTGGTTTGAAAAGTCATCCACAAAACTTTCTTCTTTATGTTCAGATAACAAGATTGAGACATGGAAACATGTAAAACAGGACCAAGACTGGGCTATTCAGTCCTCAACTTGCTCCACCATTGAGTAAAAACATGGCTCTTCATCCAAGTTCACTTCCTTATCCCTACTTCTTCCTCATATTCTTTGATCTCGAGCTAAACCAGCCATCACAATCATCATCATATCGTATCTGTGCCATGGGCCAATATCGTTAAGCAAGGGGTCGATGGACATCAGCTTGGGAACCCCTGACAAAGGAAATCCTGGTCTCATGACCATGATTGTCCTCGGCAACTTTTTCTACAAAAGAGATTTGCCATTGCCTTCCTGCCGAAGGGTGTTAGCCGGAAACAGCCACTGTACTTATTTCCATAGATGCTGCCTGGCCTGCTGAGCTATTCCAGCAGTTTGTATGTGTCGCTTGGATTTCCAGTATCTGCAGATTTTCTCTTGTTTGCCACTGCCTTCTTCTGGGCCGTGCCTTTACAAGACGGGCGGCCCCAGCCATTACCAATACTCTTCTGAGATTGGCTGCCTGGTATTAGTGGTCGCATAACCAGGACTTGCGATATGCACCAGATGCTTATAAGACCATCCAACACCTGCTCCCATGGCTTCACGTGACCCTGATCAGGGGGCTAAACAGGTGCTACATCTAAGCAGGCTAGCGGATGGAAGGAGCGCCTTACAACTCCTTTGATAGAGACGTATCTCCACCCTGCCACCCTTATATAATTCTAAACACAAGAGATTTTGCAGATACTGGAAATCCAGAGCAACACACCAACATGCTGGAAGAACCCAGCAAGTCAAGGTATCATCTATGGAGGGGAATAAACCATTGATGTTTTGGGCCTTTATACTTCATCTGGACCGGAAAGGAAGGGACAGAGGCCAATATAAGAAGATAGGGGGAGCAGAGGTACGAGGTGGAAGGTGATAGGTGAAGCTAAATGAGGGGGAAGGTAGGTGTGTTTGGGGGGGGATGAGGTGAGAAGCTGGGAAGTGATAGGTGGAAAACATAAAGGGATGAGGAAAAAGGAATCCGATAAGATAGGAGAATGGGAGAAAGGAAAGGAAGGGGGCACCAGAGCGAGCTGGCGGGCAGGAAATGAGAGAGAAAGGGTGAGAGGGGAGCCAGAATGGAGAATGGAAAAAGAGAGGAGAAAGATTGAGAAGTCAATTTTCATGTTGTCAGATTGGAGACTCCCAAGACAGAATATGAGTTGTTGCTCCTCTAACCTGAAAACGGCTTCATAATGGCAGTAGGGAAAGCCAAGGACCAACATGCCGCAATGGGAAAGGGAAGTAGAATTAAAATGGGTGGCCAATGGGAAATCCTGCCTGGTGACGCTGATGGAGCGAAGGTGCTCAATGAAGCAGTTCCCCTGTCTATGTGAGGTCTCACCGATATAGGGGAAGACACTCCCCCCAGAGCAAGAATATCCTTCCTCAGTTAAAAAAAACTAAGCACTTTATTCAAGGTGCTGTCTGAGTAAAATCATGTATAATCAGAATAAAATATCCTTGTTCCTGTATTCAAATCAATTTGCTATAAAGGCCAGTATTCCTTTTGTATTTTCAAACGCCTGCTGCACTTTCTGGGTGGTGGGGAGGAGATATGTCTCTACCAAAGAAGGTGTAAGGCACTCCTTCTTTCTGCTAGCATGCAGGTCACCCTTGGGCAAGGTGTAACACCTGCTTAGCTCCCCCCCCCACCCCCACCGATCAGGGTCATGTGAAGCCATGGGAACAAGGTGGTAGATGGTTGTATGAGCAGCTGGTGCACGTCATAAATCCACTATGGCCAGAGAGACAATCTCTGAAGAGTATTGATAATGGCTAGGGTGGGGGGGGCACCCATCTTGTAAAGACACTGCCCAGAAGAAGAAGAAGGCAATGGCAAATCACTTCTACAGAAAAAATTGCCAAGAACAATCATGGTCATGTGACCATGATCACCCAGGTCATACGACATGGCACATAACAATGATGATGATGCACTTTCATCCTCTCTTTCAGAAACTGGTGCATAAGAACACTCAAGTTTCAGGGCTCCTCCCACTTTTCTAATCGAACAGCATTCAGATAATAATCTGCCTGCATGGTGATGCAACTAAAATGCATAAACTGACATTGGTTCATATAACACTGCATCTGCAATACATTCTCGCTACATTTTCATCCTCGACTACCTTTGAGCCATCCACAAACTCAGAAACACTGCACTTAATTAAACCATTCATATAGTTCGTGAACTACCTGTCACTCTGGAAATTAACTGTTAATTCCTTCTCTTTGTTTCTTGTTCTCTATATTGGTCAGTATATTATCCCAATCTTATTTCCAATTCTTATTTGTCAAAAAGTCTTTTGGAAGTCCCAACACCACCCATTCCACACATTCTTCACTACTAGTTAGATGTTCAAGAAATCTGGTGAATTTATCAAGCATAATTCACATTTTGCAAAATCCGTTCTGATATCAACACGTAGTCATAGTTATTGAAAAGTACAGCACAGAATCAGGCCCCGTGGCTCATCTAGACCATGCTGAACCATTTTAACTGCCCCCCCATCTACCTGCACCTTGTTCCACACTCTTAAGACCCTCTGCTCATTGTTCACAAAGCGCTCTGCTGTTACACCTTGAAAATTAGCATTTCTACCACTACTAAAGTCATGTTAACCAGTCCAAATTCCCTCTTTTCCTGTTTTCTTGCTCTTACTTTTTTTAAAAATAGTGGCATTAATTGCTGTTTGTATGAAGAATACAAGACAATGACCACCCAATCTGCACAATTTCTAGATCACTTCCATAAGCATCTGCAGACTAGCAGGCCTTAAGGATTTCTCTGTCTCCAGTTCTATTAATTTCTCTATCAATAATTTCTTATTCAAACTGAATGCTTCATTTCCTCTATTTCATTAGATCCAATGTTCCTCAACATTCTGAGAAATTATTTGACCTTTGTGAAGGCAGGTAGTTGTTCAATTGGTCAGCCATTTTTGTTCCCCATTATCTCCGATACAGCTCTGATGAAAACCATGAAAATTTAGTGACAGCAACTTTGCATTTTACATGCAAGCACCACATCAGAATCATAGGCATATTTTCTATTAATGAACAGTTTTACTGGAGTTTAATTATATCTTAAAATGAGAGTTAATCTGTTGCATCAGGCATATTCACAAAATTGCTGGACATCGCACTTGTACCCAAAATTTACAACATTTCAGGTCCTGCGTCTTCATGTACAAATTCAAAGTTCAAAGTACATTTATTATCAAAATATGCATGCATTACACAACCTTGCAATTTGTCTCCTTACGGGAAGCCACAAAACAAAGAAGTCTAAAAGAAACCATTAAAAAAAAACATCGAACACCCAGTGTGCAGAGAGAAAAAAAAACAAATCATGCAAACAATAAATGCAAGCGAATAGTGTTCAGAACTGAAGTCCACAAAGACAGTCCACCCATAGACCCATAGTTCAACACAGAGCAGCGAGGTGAACCGGCCTAACCCTTGCTTTGAAGCCTGGTACCCTGACCTTTTCAATCTGGCCCAGCACCTAAATCATCATCCAGTCACTTCGGTACGCTCTGGGTCCTGCCTTGATTCAGCCAATACTCAACCTTTCTGATTCGGCCCAGCACTCAATCAAGTGCAAATTATTTTTCAAAAAGAGTGGAATGGATGCCTTTGAAAATTCAATAACCCAGACGGCTTTCATCATTAGGCTGAAACTACTATCAGCTTTTAAGTAATGTACATTTAGTACCAGTCTGCTCACCAACGCTTGCAGGAGTAACACAGCCATGATTGATTGCCCCTGATGGAATGCCTGCAAGGAACCAACTCTCAGCTAGAGAATAAATTTAGTTCCAGCTACCTAGTAGAAATGAGGAAGAGTTAAATCGAAGCAGGGGACATAGCCACTCATTTCCCATCTTAATATAATTCAGCAGGGACACCTTCTCTATGTCAGTGTTATCATCTATAGACATTAAAATCAGATTAACTACATCCTAATCTGTTGTTTAGGAGCCAGGTGAAAAAAATATGTCAGAGGAGCAGCCAGGGCCAGGTTTCTCATCCTGGGGTCCACAGACCCCTCAGTTAATGGTAGGGGTCTGTGGCATAAAAAAGGTTGGGGACCCCTGGTCCAAACAAACAAAAAAATGGCCAAAGCTGAGTATCCATTGTTTTCTAAACTTTGGCACTACCACAGCCATTTCATCGGAGCTGGGAAAGAAATAAATTAGGTTAGTTTTAAGTTGCAGAGAAGGTAGGGAAGGGATTGAGAGGATAAAGGAAATACCTGTGAAAGAATGAGGCTTGGGTTGCCGTGGGAATATCTATAAATAATAAGCACACACACACAAATGCTGGAGGAACTCAGCAGGTCAGGCAGCATCTATGGAAATGAATAAACAGTTGACGTTTCGGGCCGGGACCTTTCTTCAGGTCAGAGAAGGACGGGGAACGATGCCAGAATAGAAGGGTGGGTACAGGGGAAAGAGGTGAGCTGGAAGGTAATAGGTGAAGCTGGTTGGAAGGGATCCGGGGAAAGTAATAGGCAGCTTAGGAGGAAAATGCTGGAGTGGGGAATAGAGGAAGCGGGTGGAACTTTTTCACCAGGAGAAATCAATATTCATACCATCATGTTGGAGGGTGCTCAGATGGAATATAAGGTGTTGTTCCTCTACCCTGAGGGTGGCCTCATCTTGACACAAGATGCCATGTGTTTGATAGATTAATGGGGGGATATCAGGGAGGTGTATCTGTGTTGCCTGAAATTGTTTTAATTTTCTGTCCAGTAGTTGCCCAGCATGTTCCAGGATTACCGTCGATTTATCGTAAAGCTAAATGGTAATAATTATAGTGAAGTTCCATCTTTCATTAATTCTGGTGTTTCTCCCCCCGCCTCAAGCCTCTGCAAAGAGGTCAACGCAACAAGTAATTTACTCACTCTATATCCATTTGTATCTTCATTATTTATCACATTTAGAATAGTTTTGTGTGGTGGGGTGGAGATGCCAGAGGACGTGGAAGGCACTCCTTCGCTTTGCTGGCCTGCAGACCACCCTTGGGTCAGGTGTAGCACCTACTTAGCCCCCTGATCAGGGTCACATGAAGCCATGGGAGCTGGTGGTGGATTGTCGTATGAGCAGCTGACTACCTACGCCAGGAAGACGATCCCTGAAGAGCAATGGTAATGGCTGGGCTCACCCATCTTGTCAAGACACTGCCCAGAAGAAGGCAATGGCAAACTACTTCCGTAGAAGAACTCGCCAAGAACGATCATGGTCATGAGACCATGATCACCCACAAAATACAACATGGCACATAATGTTGACAATAGCCCAGGACTACCCCATTTCTGCCCGTTATTGCTCCTGTTCAAATATATAAAACATTCAGTACCAATATTATTATCTGCCAGTGAAACAAAAAGCTAGAATTTCACAAATTTAATGGTAGTGAAATTGAACCAAAGTTCAAAGCTCAAAGTACATTTATTTTCAAAGTATCCTTATTATATGGAACCTTGAAATTTGAACCATAAAATATGGCATGAATAAACATTACTTTCATCTAAATAAATATTTTACCTGTGGGGACTTGAGATATACTTGTGGTAACCTGAGTCATTGTTGATGGCTCAGGTGCAGCTCTGCCTATAGTGGTAGGAGGCACTGTCGTTGGCATAGGCACCATGGTGATGGCTGGAAAATCTGTGCTAATATCTGATGTCCTTGTGCTTGTTGGTATCATTGCACTGGTCTGAATACTTGAGATGGTTGAGGTCTTAGTGGTAGTTGAAGTTTTTATGCTGGTCCATGTGTTAATGATAGCTAAAGTTCTTGTCCTGCCTGGTTCAGTTGTTTTAATAACACTAGTTGTAGGCATGGTAATTGTCGATGTTTTGTCTCTTGGTAAAGGATTTGTAAGAAGTCCTGGACTAGACCATGTTGTGGCAAATTCACTCCCAGTGATATTACTTAATGTTGGCTTTGGTATGTCAGTGGAAATTTGTGAAATCACAGTATAACTTCCAGTATTAGAACCAAATGTTACAACAACTGGTGTTGATGATGTCCTCACAGCTTCTTCTTTGAGTGATCCTATGGTAGAAAGTGATACGTGTGCATGTGTCGGCTTGGGCAGTGCAATTCTGGGAGAATCTGTTCTTGGTTCAGGGAGGTCATTCAGTGGTGGTGTTCTTGCTGCATGTGTGCCATTGGTCTTTGATTCGACAAAATCTGTTTCAGATGAATTAGCTGTTGTAAAGTTAGAATTTAATTCTCCGGAACTGTTCATTAAACTTTGAGAACCTGATTGTGTTGAAGACAATGTAGTTGTAGTAAATTTAGTAATATTGTTTATTGTAGGAAAAAATGTAGTATTTAAGAAATTATCAGTAATTCTGGGAACTAGGTGACTTGTTGCAGTGGTGGTTTCAGCACGTGAAGTGAAACTCGAGCCATTTGTATAATAATCAATTGGCGGTACAGATGACATAACAGATGAGCCTTCTTCACTTGAACCATTAACATTATTAAAATCCACAGGAAGGGATGTTGCAGGTGTTGCTCCATCAGTTTGATTTGTTGCGGTATTTAAGGATCTTTTAGGATTGTTCAATAAAGTGTTTAAAGTAAATACAGAGTTATTCAGTGTAGAACTCACAGAAATGTCAGAATAATTTAATACAGTACTAGGAGAACTTACAGAAGTATTTGGTAAAGACCTTTCAAAAATATTTGATGAAGTACTTAAAACTCTTTCAGAATTATTTGCTGAGGTATTGGAAGAGCTTTTCAAATAATTTCTTGCTGTCCCTGAAGAACCTTTAGACATGTTTGGATGTCTTTCAGACTCATTTTGGGTACTAATTGAAAACTTCTCATAACTATTTGGGGAAGTACTTAATCCTTTGGTATCATTTGCTGAAGTATTTAAAAATACCATAGAATCATCCAATGAGGTATTCATAGACCACAAAAGATTATTCGGTGAAGTATTTAAAGATATCTCAATATCATTTGGTGCAGAACTTACGGACCTTTTAGAACCATTTGATGAAGTGCTTAAAGACCATTTAGATTTTTTCTGAGAAGTACTTACGCTCGTTTCAGATACATTCTGCAATGTACTAAACATTTCAGAATCACTTTGATTCTCAAAGCCATTCGTTGTGGTGCCTAGAGATCTCTCAGGATCACCTTGAGCATGTGTAAAAGGATTTGCAGAAATATTCAACGAAGTATTTGACGAAGTGCTTGAAGAACTTTCGAAAACATTCGTAGAAGATCTCTCATATCTCTTAAAATCAGTTAATCTCTCAGGATCAACAGGTGAAGAACTTAAAGATCGCTTAAAATCATTCTGTAATGTACTTAATCTTTCAACATCATTCAGTGTATTAATTAATGTTTGTTTAACACCATACACAGAAGTACTAAATCTTTCAGGATCCTTTGGCAAACTACTTAATGATCGTTTAAAATCAGTCAGTGAGGTATTGATTCCTTCAAAATCATTCATTGATGTACTTAATATTTCAAAGTAATTTGCTGAAGTACTTAATGATTGCTTAAAATGATTCAGTGCAGTACTAGATCTTTCAGGATCCTTTGGCAAACTACTTAATGATCGTTTAAAATCAGTCAGTGAGGTATTGATTCTTTCAAAATCATTCACTGATGTACTTAATGTTTCAAAGTAATTTGGTGAAGTACTTAATGATTGCTTAAAATTATTTAGTGAAGTACTAAATCTTTCAGGAACTACTGACGGAGTATTTATCGATCGTTTCAAATCATTCAGTGAGGTACTAAATCTTTCAGGATCTACTGACGGAGTACTTATCCGTTGTTTCAAATCATTCAGCGAAGTACTAAATCTTTCAGGATCTACTGACGGAGTACTTATCCGTTGTTTCAAATCATTCAGTGAAGTACTAAATCTTTCAGGATCTACTGACTGAGTACTTATCCGTTGTTTCAAATCATTCAGTGAAGTACTAAATCTTTCAGGATCTACTGACGGAGTACTTATCCGTTGTTTCAAATCATTCAGTGAAGTACTAAATCTTTCAGGATCTACTGACGGAGTACTTATCGGTTGTTTCAAATCATTCAGTGAAGTACTAAATCTTTCAGGATCTACTGACGGAGTACTTATCGGTTGTTTCAAATCATTCAGTGAAGTACTAAATCTTTCAGGATCTACTGACTGAGTACTTATCGGTTGTTTCAAATCATTCAGTGAAGTACTAAATCTTTCAGGATCTACTGACTGAGTACTTATCGGTTGTTTCAAATCATTCAGTGAAGTACTAAATCTTTCAGGATCTACTGACGGAGTACTTATCCGTTGTTTCAAATCATTCAGTGAAGTACTAAATCTTTCAGGATCTACTGACTGAGTACTTATCCGTTGTTTCAAATCATTCAGTGAAGTACTAAATCTTTCAGGATCTACTGACTGAGTACTTATCCGTTGTTTCAAATCATTCAGTGAAGTACTAAATCTTTCAGGATCTACTGACTGAGTACTTATCCGTTGTTTCAAATCATTCAGTGAAGTACTAAATCTTTCAGGATCTACTGACGGAGTACTTATCGGTTGTTTCAAATCATTCAGTGAAGTACTAAATCTTTCAGGATCTACTGACTGAGTATTTATCGGTTGTTTCAAATCATTCAGTGAAGTACTAAATCTTTCAGGATCTACTGACTGAGTATTTATTGGTTGTTTCAAATCATTCAGTGAAGTACTAAATCTTTCAGGATCTACTGACTGAGTACTTATCGGTTGTTTCAAATCATTCAGTGAAGTACTAAATCTTTCAGGATCTGCTGACTGAGTACTTATCCGTTGTTTCAAATCATTCAGTGAAGTACTAAATCTTTCAGGATCTGCTGACTGAGTACTTATCGGTTGCTTCAAATCATTCAGTGAAGTACTAAATCTTTCAGGATCTGCTGACTGAGTACTTATCGGTTGCTTCAAATCATTCAGTGAAGTACTAAATTTTTCAGGATCTGCTGACTGAGTACTTATCCGTTGCTTCAAATCATTCAGTGAAGTACTAAATCTTTCAGGATCTACTGGATCTACTGATTGAGTACTTATTGATTGTTTCAAATCATTCAGTGAAGTACTAAATCTTTCAGGATCTACTGACGGAGTACTTATCCGTTGTTTCAAATCATTCAGTGAAGTACTAAATCTTTCAGGATCTACTGACTGAGTACTTATCCGTTGTTTCAAATCATTCAGTGAAGTACTAAATCTTTCAGGATCTACTGACTGAGTACTTATCCGTTGTTTCAAATCATTCAGTGAAGTACTAAATCTTTCAGGATCTACTGACGGAGTACTTATCCGTTGTTTCAAATCATTCAGTGAAGTACTAAATCTTTCAGGATCTACTGACTGAGTACTTATCCGTTGTTTCAAATCATTCAGTGAAGTACTAAATCTTTCAGGATCTACTGACTGAGTACTTATCCGTTGTTTCAAATCATTCAGTGAAGTACTAAATCTTTCAGGATCTGCTGACTGAGTACTTATCCGTTGTTTCAAATCATTCAGTGAAGTACTAAATCTTTCAGGATCTGCTGACTGAGTACTTATCGGTTGCTTCAAATCATTCAGTGAAGTACTAAATTTTTCAGGATCTGCTGACTGAGTACTTATCCGTTGCTTCAAATCATTCAGTGAAGTACTAAATCTTTCAGGATCTACTGGATCTACTGATTGAGTACTTATTGATTGTTTCAAATCATTCAGTGAAGTACTAAATCTTTCAGGATCTACTGACGGAGTACTTATCCGTTGTTTCAAATCATTCAGTGAAGTACTAAATCTTTCAGGATCTACTGACGGAGTACTTATCCGTTGTTTCAAATCATTCAGTGAAGTACTAAATCTTTCAGGATCTACTGACTGAGTACTTATCCGTTGTTTCAAATCATTCAGTGAAGTACTAAATCTTTCAGGATCTACTGACTGAGTACTTATCCGTTGTTTCAAATCATTCAGTGAAGTACTAAATCTTTCAGGATCTACTGACGGAGTACTTATCCGTTGTTTCAAATCATTCAGTGAAGTACTAAATCTTTCAGGATCTACTGACTGAGTACTTATCCGTTGTTTCAAATCATTCAGTGAAGTACTAAATCTTTCAGGATCTACTGACTGAGTACTTATCCGTTGTTTCAAATCATTCAGTGAAGTACTAAATCTTTCAGGACCTGCTGACAGAGTACTTATCGATTGTTTCAAATCATTCAGCAAAGTACTAAATCTTTCAGGATCTACTGGATCTACTGATTGAGTACTTATTGATTGTTTCAAATCATTCAGTGAAGTACTAAATCTTTCAGGATCTACTGACTGAGTACTTATCGATTGTTTCAAATCATTCAGTGAAGTACTAAATCTTTCAGGATCTACTGACTGAGTACTTATTGATTGTTTCAAATCATTCAGTGAAGTACTAAATCTTTCAGGATCTACTGACTGAGTACTTATTGATTGTTTCAAATCATTCAGTGAAGTACTAAATTTTTCAGGATCTACTAACAGAGTACTCATCGATTGTTTCAAATCATTCAGTGAAGTACTAAATCTTTCAGGATCTACTGACTGAGTACTTATCAATTGTTTCAAATCATTCAGTGAAGTACTAAATCTTTCAGGATCTACTGACTGAGTACTTATCGATTGTTTCAAATCATTCAGTGAAGTACTAAATCTTTCAGGATCTACTGACTGAGTACTTATTGATTGTTTCAAATCATTCAGTGAAGTACTAAATTTTTCAGGATCTACTAACAGAGTACTCATCGATTGTTTCAAATCATTCAGTGAAGTACTAAATCTTTCAGGATCTATTGATGGAGTACTTATGGATTGTTTCAAATCATTCAGTGAAGTATTTAATCTTTCAGGATCAGCTAGTGAACTGGTTAATGATTGCCTAAAACCATCCAGTGACGCACTCGAATTTTCAAAGTCATTTGGTAAAGTGCTTACCGATCTCTTAAAATCATTCCTCAAAGTACTTAATTTCTCAGAGTCATTCAGAGGAGTACTTAAAGATTGTTTCAACTCAGTCAGCAATGAACTTAATCTCTGAAAATTACTTAGTGAAGTATTTAAAGATCTTGTAAACTCAGTTATAGTATTTAATCCTCCAGAATCATTTGGTATAGTACTTCTTGTTATATATGTTGAAGTACTTCTTTCTTCAAAATTATTTGATAAATTATTTAATAATTCTTTAACATTTTCCTGTGAAGAACTTAATCCTTCAAATTCAATCAGTGAAGCTTGTACATATGATCTTGTACTATTATTCAATGACCTATCAGAAACACTTGGTAAATTACTGAGTATTTTAGAATCAGTTGATGAAATGCTGGAAGCCCAATCTGAGTAGCTCTTTTCTCTGTCTAAATACCTAAGGGTTCTATTTGACATCGTATTTAGAGGCACTGTAGCATCATTTAATCCTATATCTGAAGGCATGTCAGAAACTCCAGGTGAAGTATTCGAAGATCGTTTAAGATTCCCTGTCCCTGCTTTTCCATCTTTACTTGGCATCTCACTTTCAAGAGATGATGTAAAGAAGAGATTCTGAGATTCAGATATATAATTACTTGTAGAAACAAAAGGATTTGCTGACTCAAAGTTACTTGCAATGTTTTCTTCGGATTCGGAACTTGCAGGTAGATAAGTTTGTGAATTCTTTGTAACTGGTGTAAAGGAAGTTGACATTTCATTTTTTTCCAAAGGTATGATATTAGTTGACGTCTGCAGATCCAGTTCTCTGGTAGTGGAAATATATGCTACATTATTCTGAGAATCATCTGTCCAGCTTTCAGTCACAATGCCACCGTGTGGCAGTGTTCTAGTCCTGGGGCCTGAAAAAAAAGGGAAAATTTATAGCATTAACTTTTAGCATCTCTTTATTTTGTGTATAGTCAATAGAATAATATAAATATAGGGTCATAGAGTCATCGAAAAGTACAGCATAGAAACAGGCCCTTCAGCCCATCTTGTCCGTATTGACCACTTAAACTGCCTACACTCATTGACCTGCAATGGGACCATAGCTCTCCATACCCTTCCCATCCATGTACCTATCCCACTTCTCATAAATGTTGAAATCGAAATCGCACTCACCACTTGCACTGACTGGTTGTTCCACACTCTTACAACCCTCTGAGTGAAGAAGTTTCCCCTTAGGCTTTTCACCTTTTACCCTTAACCTAGTCCCACCCATCCTCAGCGGAAAGAGCCTGCTTACACTTACCCTATCTACATCCCTCATAATTTTGTATACCCCTATCAAATCTCTTCTCAATCTTTGATGTTCCAAGCAATAAAGTCCACATCTATTCAATCTTTTCAAATAACTCGGGTCCTCCAGACCCAGCGAAATTCTTGTAAATTTTCTCCGTGCTCTTTCAACCTTATCCACATCTTTATGATAATTAAGCATTTCATATTATTGAAAGGGAAGTACTGCATACTTCATGTGAGACGCCCTTCCCACGATTTTCAAAGAGAGAGTGGGCACACTCGATGCTGACTGGTTAGCTAGCACACTCTCCCTGTGGCTCCATGGGATTCCCCTAGGTACTCCGGTTCCCTCTCACATCCCAAAGCCTGGGTGAGAGCAGCGTCAGGGGAGTTCATAAGTACGTTAAGGAGATTAAGATGCTGGAAGATGTGAGGGAAGTGGAACTGTCAGAGATGCTCAAGAAACCGATGTTGACATGATGGGTGAATGGCCTCCTTTATGTATAAAAAATGTATAAATGTATGCATTATAATAAAATTGATGCGTAAGCAGTATATCAATTGTGCAAAAATAAACTGTCTAATGCCACTATCAAATAATAGCAAAAGAATTCGCTATGCTGAAAACCATTTCTAATTTTCTTAGCAATTTGAAAAGGAATATTACGTTTTAAAAACATATATACAAAGACAAAATATTGAAATGAATATTAAGTACTCTTTACAATATTTACTCAAATAAATATCACATTATCAAATAAAATAACTTTTGGTACCCATTAAATGATGATTTCCCCAACCTAACAAATATGTACAAGTAATACACACAAAACATTGGAGGAACTCAGCATGTCAGGCAGCATCGATGGGAAAGAGTAGACAGTTAACATTTCAGCCTGAGACCCTTCATTCTGAGTGTTGAAAATTAGTCTCAATCTGAAACATCAACTCTCCATAGATGTTACCTGACCTGTTGAGTTCCTGCAGCACTTCACGTGTGTTTCTTTGGACTTCAAGCATCCGCAGACTATGCTGTGTTTGAAATATGTAAAAGAGCAAATATCTTGAAGTCATGAAGTTAGATCATACAGAAACAACCCTTTGGTCTATGCTGACTACACTATCTATCTAGGCAAGTCCTATTTTCTTCTAAGGTTGGTTTTAACCCTCTAGTTAATACACTCTGTGATTCTACCACCTGCTTCATGTGTGTAGGTGCTGACATACCTTCAGGCACATTGAGTATTAGGACAATGAAAGCACATCTATAAATAAATAGATAGGGTGGTGGGGTGGAGATGTGTCTCTACCAAAGCAGGTGTAAGGTACTCCTTCCCTCCGCTAGCTTGCAGGTCACTTTCGGCAAGGAGCAGCACCTGTAGTCCCCCCCCAAAAAAAATCAGGGACATGTGAAGCCATGGGAGCAGGTGGTGGATGGTCGTATGAGCAACTAGCGCAGATCGTAAGTTCTGGTTATGTAACCATTAACACCAGGTAAACAACCTCTGAACAGTATTGATAATGGTTGGGGTCACCGGTCTTCTAAAGACACTGCTGAGAAGAAGGCAATGGCAAACCACTTCTGCAGAAAAATTTGCCAAGAACAATTGTAGTCATGGAAAGACCCTGATCACCCATGTCATACATCATGGCAAATAATGCTGATCATCATGGTGATACAGAAAGAAAAAGATTTAATATATATGTTCTTAATTGCATAGTTATAATGAACTAAATATCCTCCTTCTATGCCGTAAAAATTCTCAGAAAATCCTTCTTTATTCAACACACATTTGTTACGATCTGGAGCTCACTGTGTATAAATGCGGTGGCAAGAAGGTTCTAAAGGAATTGGATGGACATAAAGCAACTTATATCTCCGCATATCTCTGCTTTGCAGCTCCACTGCAAAGTCTCTTTGAGGTACGCCCATCCTAAAGGAGATTCCCATCTTTGACTTTGCGGCGTTCATCAACTGTTAGGGGTCTGTAGATCATATCTATTTCGATATGTTTGTCTACGGAGTTATCAGAAGACAGCCATGCTTTGAAAAATTTCCATGCCTGCTTCATGTTTGCCAGTGCCAGAACTTCTGTGGTGTCCCAGTTGAAGTAGCATCCTCGGTTGAAATGTACCAAGGTCAGGTCACCTGAAGGAGTAGCCAATCGTGACCAAGGCAAGCCGACGGGGGCCTATATAGACACGAGCACTCCCCGGGAGAAACTGCAACAACTGCACACTCAGGATGTCACCTCAACTGAGGTGATAAAGTGTCTGCAAGCTAATTGCCAAGCTCGGCAAACACCTCAATCTGAGCTACCAATATTCACCACCATTTCCACCCCTCTTCGAAGAGAACCCTACACTTTTATTCTGGCTTTTGTCCCCTTCCTTTCCAGTCCTGATGAAGGGTCTTGGCCTGAAATATTGGCTGTTTATTTCCCTCCAAAGATGCTCCCTAACCTACCGAGTTCCTCCAGCATTGTGTGTGTGTGTGTGTGTGTGTGTGTGTGTGTGTGTGTGTGTGTTTTTACGCCTTCCTATGTTGCCCACACATCACTTTAAATTAGTGTGATTCAGTCTTTGAACATTCACTAATATGAATAGGTTCTTTTATGAGAACCTGACGTAATGAAAAAGTTTAACTGAGAAGCCTTGACTGATTCAAAAGAACTTGTACCATCTCTGCAGTTTCAGAAGATGGCGACATAACAGGTCATCCACAACAACAGGCAGGAAACCCTTGCAGTGGACTGTTTTGAAAACTTACTGCGGATGTGGTAATTAGGGGTGGAGAACAATTGGCAGCAATAGGGGGTCTGGGTTAACAAAAGCTTCAGCACTAAATATGGAGGTTACACAGTGCAAAGGGATTTGAGGTTTCCTTCCTATGATTAAGTCCTAAAGACAGTGATGAAAAGTCTTCTCAAAAAATACATTCTTCTCATATTTCAGACAAACTCAGCTAGAGAGAAGCTGATCCTACGTACGGATTTTATTTCTCTCATTGTAAAGTTATAGGCATATTTATAAGAACTGCATTCACTTGAATCTCAAATTTCCAGGCATGCTTTCTTATGACTTCCTGTTTTGATATTTGTCTTCAGGCAAATTCACTATAACTTCCCTGATTGTGAGTGATTGTAATTCTCCTGAAAGGCCATTATTAAACACTGCAGATAAAAATCAGTTTGCAACACTTCACCACTTTGTGCAAGGCATTTTCATCTAAAATATGATCACATTTGTAAGACTTTTTTATCAGAAGAAAACCATGTTTCCAAATTCTCATGCCTGCTTTGTGTTTGCTTGTGCCAGAACTCCCACAGTATCCCAGTCAAGGTGTTTTCCTTCTCAGTCTTAATGTACCAAGATCAGCGACAGTGGATAGTGGCACGAGAGTTTTCAGAAGCATGGTTCTCTTCTGATAACTCCATAAGCAAACATATCAGAATAGACACTATCTATGAACCCTAAGCGTCAAGGAAACACAAGCCAATAGAATTCAAAGGTCAACTAAAAGAATAGCCAATCAGGACCAAGGCAAGTGAACAGAGGCCTATATAAACTATGTCAAGTGATTTTGCTAACAACTATGCGACTGTGCCAGCCCAAAGTTTGACTCAAGATACTGCTATGCTGAAAATAAACTTTAAATTTGAGTTAACAACTTCTGCACTAAACAGCCTGTGTGAAAACACACCAGTTTTCAGCCAGTGCTCTGTGCCTGATATGATCTGATGGTCAACATGCAACTACTAGCTACTAAACTTTTCATCATGCAAGAAATAGTACAGTATAAAGTATAAAGTATTCAACGGAACTTACTGTGCACCAGCAGGAAGATTGCAGCAACACAGGCATGGAGCTTGTGCAGAGTTGCACTGCCCAGAAACAAGGCAATCTGACATCCATCTAAATAACCATTTTTATGCCATGGAGCCCAACCATTAACCGAGATGTCCACGGACCCCAGGTTAGGAACCCCTGATTGAGAAGTAATGCTGGTGCTCAGCTGACAACTGTGCCTTGGAAGAAAGTTTAAATCAAGTCAACACTCTACAATGATAATATGATTTTAAAAATGCCATCCGTTAGTCTTGCAAGACCATGGATCTGCACCTGGAAAGTCTTTACTCTCCAGGGCGCAGGCCTGGGCAAGGTTGTATGGAAGACCAGCAGTTGCCCATGCTGCAAGTCTCCCCTCTCCACGACACCAATGTTGTCCGAGGGAAGGGTAGGACCCATACAGCTTGGCACTGGTGTCGTCGCAGAGCAATGTGTGATTAAGTGCCTTGCTCAAGGACACAACATGTACCCTCGGCTGGGGCTCGAACTCACGACCTTCAGGTCACTACTCCAATGCCTTAACCACTTGGCCACGTGCCCACAAATAATATGACATTTAAAACCATAAGATCTAGGAGCAGAATTAGGCCATTTGTCCCATCGAGTCTGCTCTGCCATTTCATCATGGCTAATCCATTTCCCTCTCAACTCCACTCTCCTGCCTTCTCCCCACATCCCTTCATGCCCTGACTAATCAAGAATCTATCAACCTCTGACTTAAATATACATAAAGACTTGGTCTCTACAGCTGGCTGTGGCAATGAATTCCAGATTCACCACTCTCTGTTCAAAATGGATATCCCTCTACTCAGTTTTTTTTTCAACCACACTGTTTCTTTAGTCATATCATAGGTCTGATGACACACATTTGACACATATTTTTCAAAGTTCAAAGTAAATTTATTATCAAAGTACGAAGGGTGATTGATAAATCTGTGGCCTAAGGTAGAAGGAGTCAATTTTAGAAAACCTAGCACATTTATTTTTCAACATTGTCTCCTCCTACATTTACACACTTAGTCCAGCGGTCGTGGAGCATACGGATCCCTTCTTTGTAGAAGTGGTCCACAGCAGGGGTGATTGATAAGTTTGTGGCCTACGGTAGAAGGAGATGAGTTATTAACTGCAAACTTTCTGCATTATCACTCAAACAGTTGAACTGCACGTGCATGTAACGAGAGCATCTTGGACCTCCAGGTGGTCCACAGCAAGGGTGCTTGATAAGTTCGCGGCCTAAGGTAGAAGGAGATGAGTTATACAGCTCTTGTTACATGCACGTGCAGTTCAACTCTTTGAGTGAAAATGCAGAAAGTTTGAAGTTTCTCCTCATCTCTTTCTACTCTAGGCCACAAACTTATCAATCACCCCTGCTGCGGACCACTTCTGGAGGTCCAAGATCCGTATGCTCCACTACCACTGGACGAAGTTTGTAAATGTAGGAAAAATAAATGTGCCTAGGTTTTCTAAAATTGAGTCCTTCTACCTTAGGCCATGAACTTATCAATCACCCCTCACACATATAAGTCAGTGGTCCCCAACCACCGGGCCGCGAAGGATGTGCTACCAGGCCACGGGCTGTGAGGAAATGATATGATTTGGCAATGTGAAGCGATATGAGTCAGCTGCACTTTTCCTCATTCCCTGTCACGCCCACTGTTGAACTTTAACGCACACGAGGTCATTAGTGACCCAAGACGCAAATAACCCAAGACGTGAAAAGGAATGGGTCCATGACCCATTTGTGAATGTCCCCGGTGAATCATCCATTTCAGTGCAGGAAAAAGATCAACTCCTCGAGCTTGCAAATGACGGCGGGCTGAAAAGTATGTTTGACATAACATCTCTGCCAGCATTCTGGATCAAAGTCAAGACTAAATATTCTGAGGTAGCCATGAAAGCACTGAAAATGTTCCTTCCATTTCCAACATCATATCGCTGCGAAGCGGAGCTTTCAGCAACGAACGCAACGAAAACTAAATTGTGGAATAGACTGGACATAAGGAACCCCCTTCGAGTGTCGCTGTCTCCCATCACCCCTCGATAGGACCGTCTTGTTGCAGGGAAACAAGCCCAGGGCTCCCACTGATTCAGTGAAATTGGTGTGTTGCAATGATTTTATATGTTCATATGAGGAAAATATATGCTGTGTGTTTAATATCCAAAGGTTACTTAAAATGTTCTGATATTATTGACTTATAAGTGACTTATAATTCAGTGGTCCCCAACCTCTGGGCTGCGAAGAATGCAGCGGTGAAGCGGTAGCCAGGACGCACCCAGCACATCTTTAAGAAAAAAGCCGAAATAAACAAGGTAATTGATTAGGTGCTGCCTGGCACGTAAATGTCGGCCCAGATCAAAGGCAATTGCCAATTGTGTTGCCTCTGATCTGGGCCGAATTACGTGCTGGGCAGCACCTAATCAATTAGCTTGTTTATTTCGGCTTTTTTCTTAAAGATGTGCTGGGTGCGTTACGGCTACCACTGTACTGCTGCATGCTTCGGGGCAATGTATCGGCTCGCGGCCCGGAGGTTTGGGACCACTGTTATAATTGACTTATCACTACATTCATGTGAGGAAAATATGCGCTGTGTGTTTAATATTAAATTTGTTAGATAAACCCCTTTAGAAACGAAATTGAGTGTATTAGCCACTGATAAGTGACTTATAGTTGACTTACCACCTATATTCCGGTCGTGATTAACACCCACCCCTTCCCCCCCCCACCCGGGGTTGGCCGGTCCGCAAGAATATTGTCAATATTAGACTGCGAGAAAGGTTGGGGACCCCTGATATAAGTCACCACATACATAAGAACATAAGGAATAGGAGCAGGAGTAGGCCATCCGGCCCATCGAGCCTGCCCCGCCATTCAATAAGATCATGGCTGATCTGTCCGTAAACTCAGCTCCATCTACCTGCCTTTTCCCCATAACCCTTAATTCCCCTACTATGTAAAAACCCATGTAACTATATCTTAAATATATTTAGTGAAGAAGCCGCAACTGATTCCATGGGTACAGAATTCCACAGATTCACCACTCTCTGGGAAACACAGTTTCTCCTCATCTCTGTCCTAAATCTTCTCCCCTGAATCTTGAGGCAATGTCCCCTAGTTCTAGTCTCACCTACCAATGGAAACAACTTTCATACTTCTATCCTATCTATCCCTTTCAAAATTTTGTATGTTTCTATAAGATCCTCTCTCATTCTTCTGAATTCCAGAGAGTATAGTCCCAGGTGACTCAATCTCTCCTCATAGGTTAACCCCTTCATCCCTGGAATCAACCTGGTGAACCTCCTCTGCACTACCTCCAAAGCCAGTAGATCCTTTTTCAAGTATGGAGACCAGAACTGCACACAGTACTCCAGGTGCGGCCTCACCAGTACCCTGTATAGTTGCAGCATGACCTCCCTGCTCTTGAATTCAATCCCTCTGGTAATGAAGGTCAACATTCTGTTTGCCTTCTTGGTAACCTGTTGCACCTGCAAGCCAACTTTTTGCGATTCATACACAAGCACTCCCAAGTCCCTCTGCACAACAGCATGCTGCAACCTTTCATCATTTAAATAATAATCTGCTCTTCTATTATTCCTTCCAAAGTGGATGATCTTGCATTTACCAACATTGTATTCTATCTGTCAGACCTTAGCCCACTCACTTAACCTATCTATATCCCTCTGCAGACTCTCCACATCCTCTGTACAATTTGCTTTTCCACTCAGTTTAGTGTCATCAGCAAATTTTGCGACACTACACTCAGTCCCCTCTTCCAGATCATCAATGTAAATGGTAAACATCCGCGGGCACAGCACCGACCCCTGCGGCACCCCACTCACCACTGACTGCCAACCGGAGAAACACCCATTTATACCAACTCTCTGCCTGCTATTGGTTAACCAATTCACTATACATGCCAATACATTTCCTCTGACTCCATGCATCCATATCTTATTTATAAGTCTCTTGTGCGGCACCTTATCGAACGCCTTCTGGAAATCCAAGTATATGACATCCATCTGTTCTCCTCGATCCACTGCACTCATTATGTCCTCAAAGAACTCCAGTAAGCTTGTCAAACAGGACCTTCCCTTTCTGAATCCATGCTGCGTCTGTCTAATGGAACCACTCCTTTCCAAATGTTTTGCTATTTCTTCCTTAGTGACAGCTTCAAGCATTTTCCTGACTACAGATGTTAAGCTAACTGGTCTATAGTTGCCCGTCTTTTGCCTACATCCTTTATTAAAAAGTGGCATGACATTTGCTGTCTTCCAATCCGCTGGGACCTGCCCAGAGTCCAGAGAATTTTGGTATATGATTACCAACGTGTCTGCTGTAACCTCCACCAATTCCCTCAGCACCCTGGGATGCATCCCATCAGGACCAGGGAATTTATCTACCTTCAGGCCTTCTAGTTTTCCCATCACTATCTCTTCAGTGATAGTGATTTTATCAAGGTTCTCACCTCCCATTTTGTCCATAACATCATTCTTTGGCATATTAGACATGTCCTCCACAGTGAAGACCGACACAAATAGTCGTTCAATGTCTCAGCCATTTCCTTATCACCCAATATCAATTTCCCCTTCTCGTCTTCCAAGGGACCACGTTGACTTTAGCCACCCTCTTCCGTTTATGTATTTATATAAACTTTTCCTATCTGTTTTTATATTTTGTGCTAATTTACTTTCATACTCTAGCTTCCCTTTCCTTATTTCTTGTTTAGTTGTTCTTTGTTGCTTTTTAAAGTTTTCCCAATCTTCCAGTCTCCCTCTACTCTTTGCAATTTTGTACACATGATCTTTTAATTTGAAACTATCTTTTATTTCCTTAGTTATCCAAGGCTGGCTCTCCCCACACTTACTGTCCTTACTTTTGACTGGAATATACCTTTGTTGAGCACTGTGAAAAATCTCTTTGAAAGTATTCCACTATTCCTCAACTGTCCTACTAAATAGCCTATGCTCGCAAACCACATTATCCAACTCCTCCCTCATCCTGTTGCAGTGTCCCTATTTCAAGCATAATACACTAGTTTTAGATCTAACTATTTCATCCTCCATCTGTATGTGAAATTCAATCATACTATGATCACTCTTTCCAAGAGGATCCTTGACTACAAGATCGTTAATCTTACCTGTCTCATTGCACAGGACTAGATCTAAGATAGCATTTGCTCTTGTAGGTTCACTAACATGCTGCTCAAGAAAGCCATCATGGATTCATTCTATGAAATCCTCCTCAAGACTTCCTTGACCAACCTGATTCACCCAATCTATGTGGAAGTTAAAATCCCCCATAACAACTGCCGTTCTGTTCTTACAAGCCTCAGTTATTTCTTGGTTAATTGCCTCTGCCACTGAAATATTTTTATTAGGTGGCCTATAGACAACTCCCACCAGTGATTTTTTCCCTTTGCTATTCCTAATCTCTACCCAGATGGACTCAATATTCTGCTCCGTAGATCTTATATCATCTCTCACAATCGCCCTGATCTCATCCCTAATCAAGAGCTCCACCCACCTCCTCTGCCTTCCTGCCTATCTTTCCGTATTACCTGATACCCTTGGATATTTAATTCCCAGTCATCTCCACCTTGCAACCAGGTTTCTGTAATGGCCACTAAATCATATGCCTTGGTACTGATCTGTGCCACAAGTTCACTAACCTTGTTTCTAATCCTACGGGCATTTAGTTAAAGTGCCCTTATACTCATTGTCCTTTTAGAATCTAGTGACCTATGCGATTTTTGCTTTTTACTTTTATGCACTCTACTCTTACTTTTTTCTTCACTAACTCTAGCTTTGGTCTCTGCATCACTTCCCTCTTTTCTGTGTGGGTTTTCATCCCACTGCCATATTAGTTTAAAACCTCTCCAACAGCGCTAGCAAACAATCTCTCTAGGACATTGATCCCAGCCCTGCCCAGATGTAGACCGTCCGGATGGTATTGATCCCACCTCCCCCAGAAGCGGTTCCAATGCCCCCAGAATCTGAAACCCTCCCTCCTGCCCACCGCTCCAGCCACATATTCATTCTAGCCATCCTGCTATTCCAACTCTGGCTAGCATGTGGCACCGGTAATAATCCTGAGATGATTACCTTTGAGGTCCTACTCTTTATTTTATCTCCTAGCTCCCTAAATTCAGCTTGTAGGACCTCATCCTGCTTTCTTCCTATATCGTTAGTACCTACATGCGTCGCAACAGCTGGCTGCTCACCCTCTCCTTTCAGACTGCCCTGCAGCCTCTCTGAGACATCTCTGACCCTTGCACCCGGGAGGCAACACACCATACGGGAGTCCCATTTGCGGCCAAAGAAGCTCCTCTCTATTCCCCTTCCCGTGGAATCCCCGACCACAACAGCTCCGCCACTCCTCCCTCGTGCGCAGCAGAGCCACCCACAGTGCCATGATCCTGGCTGCTGCTGCCTTCACCGGATGAGCCATCTCCCCCAACAGGCTCCAAAGCGGCATATCTGCTTTGGTGGGAGTTGACCGCAGGAGACTCCTGTACTACCTTCCTGCTACTATTCTTCCTGTTGGTCACCCACTCCCTACCTTTCCTTAGATCCTTAAACTGCAGTGTGACCAGCTCACTAAATGTGCTATCCTCAACATTCTCAGCATCTCGGATACTCCAAAGTGAGTCCACACGCAGCTCCAGTGCCACTATGCGGTCTATCAGGAGCTGCAGCTGGACACACTTCACGCACACATAGTCTTCAGGGACACTGTCAGCCCTAAGATTCATTTTTTGTGGGCATACTTAGTAAATCCGTAATAGAATAATAACCATATCAGAATCAATGAAAGACTGCATCAGCTTGGGCATTCAACCAGTGTGCGAAAGATACGAAATGTGCAAAAGTACAAAAATAATAATAAATGAATAAGCAATAATTATCAAGACCAAGAGATGAAGAGTCCGTGAAAGTGAGCCCATAGGTTGTGGGAAAATTTCAATGATGGAGCAAGTGAAGTTCAGTGTATTATCCCCTTTGGTTCAAGAGCCTCATAGCTGAGGGATATTAACTCTTCGTGAACCTGGTGGTGTGAGTACTGAGGCTCCTGTACCTTCCTCTGATGGCAGAAGGGAGAAGAGAGCATAACATGGGAGGAGGCGATTCCTGCTGATGGACGTTGCTTTTCTGCAACAAAGCTTTGTGTTGATATGGGAGGGTTGTACCCACGATGGACTGGGTGGATCCGTAAACTTTTGTAAGACTTTCCACTCAAGAGCATTGGTGGTCCCATGCTCTATAGTTTCCTCTTCTTGAAGCCTATAATCAGCTTCTTGGTCTCGCTGACATTGGGTAAGAGGTTGTTGTTGTGGCAGTTTTCAGTCTCCCTCCTGTACGCTGATTTCATCGCAATCCTTTGATTCGACCTATGATAGCGGTGTTGTCAGAAAACTTAAACATGTACACCTGTGCTGATGGAATTTGGTGTACCTGTGCTGATGGAATTTGGTGTACCTGTGCTGATGGAGATTGTGATACACCTGTGCTGATGGAGATTGTGGTACACCTGTGCTGACGGAGATTGTGGTGTACCTGTGCTGATGGAGATTGTGGTGTACCTGTGCTGATGGAGATTGTGATACACCTGTGCTGATGGAGATTGTGGTGTACCTGTGCTGACGGAGATTGTGGTACACCTGTGCTGACGGAGATTGTGGTGTACCTGTGCTGATGGAGATTGTGGTACACCTGTGCTGACGGAGATTGTGGTACACCTGTGCTGACGGAAATTGTGGTACACCTGTGCTGATGGAGATTGTGGTGTACCTGTGCTGACGGAGATTGTGGCACACCTGTGCCGATGGAGATTGTGGTACACCTGTGCCGATGGAGATTGTGGTACACCTGTGCTGATTGAGATTGTGGTACACCTGTGCTGATGGAGATTGTGGTGTACCTGTGCTGATGGAGATTGTGGTGTACCTGTGCTGATGGAGATTGTGGTACACCTGTGCTGACGGAGATTGTGGTACACCTGTGCTGATGGAGATTGTGGCGTACCTGTGCTGATGGAGATTGTGGCACACCTGTGCTGATGGAGATTGTGGTACACCTGTGCCGATGGAGATTGTGGTACACCTGTGCTGATTGAGATTGTGGTACACCTGTGCTGATGGAGATTGTGGTGTACCTGTGCTGATGGAGATTGTGGTACACCTGTGCTGATTGAGATTGTGGTACACCTGTGCCGACGGAGATTGTGGTACACCTGTGCCGATGGAGATTGTGGTACACCTGTGCTGATTGAGATTGTGGTACACCTGTGCTGACTGAGATTGTGGTACACCTGTGCTGACTGAGATTGTGGTGTACCTGTGCTGATGGAGATTGTGGTGTACCTGTGCTGATGGAGATTGTGGTACACCTGTGCTGATGGAGATTGTGGTACACCTGTGCTGATTGAGATTGTGGTACACCTGTGCTGATGGAGATTGTGGTACACCTGTGCTGATTGAGATTGTGGTACACCTGTGCTAATTGAGATTGTGGTACACCTGTGCTGATGGAGATTGTGGTACACCTGTGCTGATTGAGATTGTGGTACACCTGTGCTGATTGAGATTATGGTGTACCTGTGCTGATGGAGATTGTGATGTACCTGTGCTGACGGAGATGGTGATGCACCTGTGCTGACGGAGATGGTGATGCACCTGTGCTGCGGGAGTTTGTGATGATTGCTCCATGTTTTGATGGTCAAAGACAGCAAAGAAGGCATTGAGATCATCTGGAAGCTGTGCTTACTGAGTTGTAGGTTAATGAAATTAATGCCAGTTAATGGGAGTCCCTAATCTTTAGTTTACAAATATGTAACTGAATTTTTGCAATTGCGTAATATGTCAAAGTTACAAATCCTCAGAAGTATAAAGCTACTGTAGCTGACAAGCTTATGCACGATCTGAATTGCAGTAAGCGCCACTGTAAATTCTGAAGTATCTGGCAGACCAATACCGCCAGAACAAAACTGTCAGATATATGGCACACCACTAGCTCATCTTCCTCTCAGACACACAGCACCACATATTCAAAATGCCTTTCTCTTACTATACTTCAATAAAATATTGCTTTGTTAAAATATTACATTGGGTGGCTGGGTGAAGATATGGTACATCTCTACCAAAGGAGGTGTAAGATGCTCCTTTCCTCTAATAGCCTGCAGGTCACCCTTGGGAAAGGTATAGCACCTGCTTCGCCCCCAGATCATGGGAGCAGGTGGTGGGTGGTTGTATGAGGAGCTGGTGCATATCACAAATCCTGGTTATGTGAACATTGGCAGACAATCTCTGAAGAGTATTGATAATGGCTGGGGTCACCCATCTTGTAAAGACACTGCCCAGAAGAAGGCAATGGCAAACCACTTTTGTAGAAAATTTGCCAAGAACCATCATGGTCAAAAACCATGATTGCCCACATCACATGATATGCCACGTAACGAACAAGCAAAAATATTACAGTTTCCTAGCCACAAGCATTGCAGAGGAAATAACACAGCTTGCAGTCCAAGAGGTCACTGAAGTTCCATTACCTCCTTCTCAAGATCATCTGGAAAAGGGCAATAAATGGTTGTATTACCACATACCGATATCCCCAGAATGAAGGTGGCAAAAGAACACCTTTTTGATTCTTTTGCATACTGGTTGCTAGGTTAATTGCTCATTGTTAATTGTCCTGTGATTAGGTTGTGGTTAAATCAGGGGATTGCCAGCTAGTGGTGTAGTAGCATCTGCACCGAACTTGGAAGCGAGGGGTCCCAGGTTCGAATCTGGCCGGCTCCTTGCGCACATTCCATCCGTGCTAGGGTGAGCATCGAATCAGTAACTCGGCCTCTTAAAAAAACAGACAAAAATACCAAAGAAATGACAAGGTTGCCGCCAGACGCATCACAAAGCATGGAAAGGAACAACAAATTGGGGGATTGCTGGGTAGTGTAGCTCAAAGGACCGGAAGGGCCTGACCTGCACTGTATCTCAATAAATAAATTAAATAAAATTCTTATGCATTATTATTGCATAATAAATAGAAATACAGTCCATATTTCATCCGCCACATCACTGGGGGAGGAATATGGTGCTGAATTATTGTATCACAGCCAGAGAGACAATCAGTTCAAACCACAAATCGATTCATGCCAAAATTATTATTGCATATGTATGGAGCATATGGCTCACTCTGTATTGAAATAGATTTATTCAGTCGTGATTATCCCTCTGGAATACTAGTCTAACATTATAAATATTCTGGAAAATCTTTTCCAGAATTGGAATTACAAAATTCTCTCAGTGAAAAGTTAAAAAATTTAATAAGAAATAAAAATTACTAATGAATAAATAAGAAATGATTAAATAAATCATTATGAAAAACATAGTTCAACATGAGGCACTGGGAAGACAATAGACTAATCCAAAGAAGTTTGTAAGAGTTTCATAATTTTGATAAACCTTTTAACATAGTTTGTATTAGACACCAGATATTAAAGTGTTAAATGTGATCAGTATTAAAGTACTACAAAATAGTTTGTGAGACTCAAGGACACTGGCAGCATGAGGTCATGCAGTTACAGTGACAAGTGAAGAATTCTGTGCCCTATTGTTTGAGATTGGGTGGCAGGATGGAGATTAGTTTCCACCAAAGGAGGTGTAATATACTCCTTCCCTCCACTAGCTTGCAGGTCAGTCTTGGACAAGATGTAGGAATGGCCTAGCTTCCCCCCTCCCCCCCCCCACCAGCCGATCAAGGTCATGTGAAGCCATGGGAGCAGCTGGTGCACATCACAAGTCCTGGTTATGTGACCACTGACGCCAGGCAGACAATCTCTGAAGAGTATTGATAATGGCTGGGGTCACCCATCTTGTAAAGACACTGCCCAGAAGAAGGCAATGACAAACCACCTCTGTAGAAAAATTTGCCAAGAACAATCATGGTCACCATGATTGCCTATGTCATATGACATGGCACATAACGAACGAATGATTGTTTGAGAACCTACCTGCGTATAAAATGAGACATTCAGAATACAAACCTTGACAGTAATTACTGTGCAATATATAGTTATTACAGAAAGCAAACAGCTTTCGAAATCTTTAGGATGATCATGCAAAATGTTGGCTTTAAGTTAATATACCAACTTCAAAGCCAGAGGAATAGAAAATCTGATGTAGCTAATGTAAGGATTGACTAAACGTTTCCTTCCTGACATCTCCACGGCCGCGATGGGAAGCTGAGATTCATAGTCTCATGCTGTCACTACATAAGAATTGCCTTGTCTCTGCCAGGTCACTACAGTGTTACACGGCAGTGTCACAGGAGGCAGATTAGTGCTGCCCTTCAGGACCCATTGGCTGATTATACAGAACACACACAGTTGCCATGGAAATGCTCGCAATTCAGCTGAAGGAGGAAGGGTGGGACAGCAGGCAGTATTTTAGGAAATTAAAATGGGAAGTTTAAAACAAAGTTCTCAAGATCTAAGGAAAAATAACAATGAACTAGTAAAATAGAGCCTTTTTAATTGGATGTTAAATAAGGTGCAATTTTAATGGGCATTAACCTTGTACATGGTGGGTGAGGTGAATTATAATCTTCTGTTTCTGGCTGGGTCAATCTAATATCTGGACTTCATCCACATGCTTCCAATCAGCTGTTCATCTGAAATGGGCGGCAGGTTGAAATACTTGCCCCCAAATGAACCCATTAAAAAGCCTTTGCAAAGTTGAATTTGTCGGAAATTATGAAGTTGTAGCTCAAGTGGAACAAAGGAAACCATCAATTTGTTCTCGAGGTCATGGCTAATCAATTCCATTACCGATAGCAAGTGTGTCCATGCTCAGATATCCTGAGAGTTGGTGACATAGCTCTAACTCGAGCTCTCTGCTAAGCCAGGTTCTGAGAGGGTAGTTTTTCTTTTACCAAACTGAAGTCAACACATTTGGGGACATCTTGGCAGCTGTAGTCCAACATGTTTTGATTTCCAGTGTGTGCCTTAATTCGAGATCAGGTACATAGCGATGACACAGCATGACTATACTGGTTTGAAGGTATCTGAAAGACAGTTAACTGGGCTATCACATATCTCTGTTCCATTGCTCCTGCTGTCATCACTCCTAATAACATGGGAGTATCTGCTTGTACTTTTCCTTATCAGAAAGGCATTTGATCACACATTAGGAATGGGGATATCAACTGTGGGGTTTCTACCTATTATGGGGTGTTTTAAACATTCCACTGGGGTAGAGATACATCTCACCAAAGGAGGTGTAAGGCACTCCTTCCCACCGCTAGACTGCAGATCACCCTTGGACAAGGTGTGGCACCAGCCTAGCCCCCTGATCAGGGTCACATGAAGCCATGCCAGCAGGTGGTGGATGGTCGTATGAGCATCACAAGTCCTGGCTACACGACCACTGAGGCCAGGCACACAATTTCTGAAGTGTACTGATAATGGCTGGGGCCACCTGACACTGCCCAGAAGGCGGCAATGGCAAACCACCCAGTAGAAAAAATTTGTG
This sequence comes from Mobula hypostoma, assembly GCF_963921235.1. Taxonomy (NCBI): domain Eukaryota; kingdom Metazoa; phylum Chordata; class Chondrichthyes; order Myliobatiformes; family Myliobatidae; genus Mobula; species Mobula hypostoma. The sequence continues at coordinate 183,631,180 of NC_086102.1, read as the reverse complement.
AAGAATAACCAAAGCCATATACCATGATCGTCTACACCATACAACAGGGCACATAATGAACGATCCTGGGGAAAGCCACTGAAGTCACTAAAAGTACCACGAACAAAAAAGATAGATAAGCAATTTGGACAAAGTGTAAGAGCACTTTTGCCACAGAAAACTGTAACTTCCAGCTCTACGTTTAGAATAGATATCAATATTCTCTTAAAAGTCTTCCTCGGAGTCCTATACCTACTTTCTTATATTACTTAGGACTTAACAATTTTGATGCCCCTCTGCTGTACGCAATGGGAGAAGTGATGGGTGGCCACCATAACGGGGACAAATGATGTGGGATGCAAAGTGTTTAACATAATGAAGCTGTACCAGTTCTAAGTTTCATTCACCCATACTTGCTTCTCCAGAAATACAAATCACTCATGTAATCCACGGGAACACATTGTTACAGGTTCCTGCTGCCTTTTCCTGACTGACACACCCAAGAACTGGCAGACATGGGCTGTGCAGGACGGAAAAATTGTGTCCATTTCTTCCAAATGGGACCTAAAGATTAAAGAGCATTAAACTGACAGAAATAGTATTGCTTGGCATTCAAGCGCTGCTGCCGTGTAGAAAAGAAGGATTTTAAATATTGTAAAGATAATGATTAGCCAACTGCAGCATTTATAAGGCCTCCCACTAGGCTGCCAATAGATTAGGATCAGGGTAGATATTCTGCGGAAAACTGCCTTCTGGCTCTGTGCTTCTTCTTCTTAGGAAGCTGTATGGCAGGAGTTCCCAACCTGGGTCCACTGACCCCTCAGTTAATGGTAGGGGTCTATGGTATAAAACAAAGAGCAGGAACCCCTGCCCCATGGGATCACCGATATTTGCTTTCACTCCAGTGGCATGGGATCTGAGGTGACTGACGAGTGCAAGGTGAGAACTGTGATTTTTGCCACTGATGGAAGGGATCCTGTCAAGCAAAGTGTACAAGTGGGTAGGTTGGGAAGAAGTGAATTCCTTGAATTCAGTGAATGGATGAGGTTCTCATTGTCGCCTGTTCTCAGTGTATGTTTCTTTTCTACTTGGCGCCAAGAACTTGCAGAAATTCTGAAGGATGTTGCATTAAAATAATCTAATTATCAGCTCCCTGATGGAAAAAAACTATTACATTTACAATATATATCATTGCCTGTGACAGTTCAGAATACCAACTAACTTTACAGTAGAGAATGCCAACAGTTCTGAATTAACACTGCAGACACAGTCAGTAGATAGCAATGTTTACATAGCACCACATAAAATCTTGGGAATTTCAGTGACATCATGCCGGACACTTTATAGAAATTAATAAAAGACAATATATAAGTGTCGACACGAGTGATTTTAACAAAAGTAGATTAAAATAAAAAAGGTGCAAGGGATGATTTCTGTACAGCAGCCATATTTCATTAGGAGTTTGAGGAGATCAAAAAGATTCTCGCAAAGATCTACAGATGAACTGTGGAGAGCATTCTAACTGGCTGCATCACCGTCTGGTATGGGGGGGGGGGTGGTTACTGCACAGGATCGAAATAAGCTGCAGAAAGTTGTAAACTCAGTCAGCTCCATCCTGGGCACTGGCCTCCACAGCATCCAGGACATCTTCAAGGAGTGATGCCTCATAAAGGCAGCATCCATCATTAAGGACCTCTACCACCCAGGATATGCCTTGTTCTCATTGCTACTATCAGGAAGGAGGTACAGAAGCCTAAAGGCACTCACTCAACAATCTAGGAACAGCTTCTTCCCCTCTGTCATCAGATTTCTGAATGGACATTGAACTCATGAACACCACCTCACTGCTTTTCACACTTTATTTAATTAAACCTTTTCATATATGTACTGCTGCTACGACATATACCGGTGATATTAAAGCTGGTTAGGATTTTGTTTCTGATTTTTTTGCCCATCTGCACATAGAGGAGTCGGGAGCTGTTGATGTAGTAGCATAGTGCTGTTAGATCAGAACAATCTGAGCAGAATGTCTCAGGGATGGCTCCTTTTGGGATGTAACTAGAATCCTTTAATCAAAAGCTACTGAACTTTCACATACTACAAAGGAATTTGAGCTCTTCCTCTTGTTAAGATCAGTTATTCTAAATACAAAATACAAGAATCAATAAATGTACTGTAAATTAAACACGAGGAGAGACAAACAGAAAATATAGCTGTGTAATGAAACATGTTGTGGTAAAATTTATTAGCAGTCATAGGTCCCTAGAGACCAGTTTCTACAGAGTGGGAAGCCTCGCAGAGTTCCCACTGTCTTACTATCCATGCATTTAATGTCTGGCATTTGGACCAAGAACCCAAAACTTTTCCTCATATTGGAAAACTTAATTTAGTTTCTGAAAATTTATTACAGATTACACAATCTGACTGCAGAATTATTTTAAAATCTACTGTAAATGTTTCTTTGCTACTGCAGTGACAAAATTATTCACTGACTTGCTGTTGGTCCAGGCTTCCTTCCTTCAAACACAATCCCAGCAAATTCCCAGAACTGGCAGATCTGTTCACTACCGTTTCCCTCTGATATATTTGAGAGGAAATTAATTCATGCAGAATAAGGTTCCATAATGTACAAAGGTCATTGAAGGCATTTTAATGGACCACTGAGAGGATTGTCCACACTGAATGTTCAGCCTAATGAAAGAATTAGAAAACTGTTAAAACTAGTTTAACAGCGCCACTAACACTTCTTACAACATACAACATCTATCAATCAGTCAAAGGTCAATGCCAAACAATTTTGAGCTTCTGGTGTTGAAAATATTCAGTCTCATTTCACTTAAGATTCTTTACAATTGGCAAGAAGCTAATAGATGTGCTTTTAACACTTACCCATACTGTAAAGGAGACAGAGTTAATTTATTCCCCTTTTCTGATTTGAATTTTATTTCAGCCATTTGAAATTTACCTCAAGCCTCTTAAGTTTAATGAATCCAGGGCCCATTGTACTGTAAACAAGTGATTGCAGTGAAAGTGGACGCATTGGTTGAAATTTTTCATAACTCACTAGATTCTGGGGTTGGTGTACCTGAAGTTTGAAGAACAACCAATGTGATTTCTTTGTTCAAAAAAAGTCAGAAGACAGAGAAGTACAGATCAGATACGTTAACCATTAGTATTTGGCAAGATGCTGGAATCAACAGAGAAAATAAGTAATCATTTAGGAAAAGAGACCTAATTAAAACTTGTCAACATGGTTTTGTGAAAGGTAAATCACGTTTAACAAATCTGCTCAAATCCATTTAGGATGTAGCAGACGAAGTTGATAGAGGGGAATCTGTAGACGTTGTATATTTAGAATTTTAAAAGGCATTCGACAAGGTGCCACATTACAAGTGGTGAATAAATTAAAATCTCATGGTATAGGAGGAAGTGTCTTCAAATGAGTTGTAAACTGTCTGTCTCATAGAAAACAGAGAGTTGGATTAAACGCGTGATTTACAGGCTGGAAAGTTGTAACCAAAGGGCTACAGCAGTGGTCAGTTGTGGTCCTCTTTATTTTAGGTAACGGGACCTAAACATTAATAACTTGAAGGAAGAGATAGTACGCGAGGCTTCCAAATTGGCCAATGTTACAAAAATAGATGGAAAGGCTGTTGGATCCTGGATACCACGATTCTGCAACAGGATACAGAAAGATTGACTGAGTAAGCCAAAGACTGGAAAATGGAGTTTTATGTGATGTCATGCACGTCAGTAAAAGAAATCAGGAAGCAGATTCTTATCGACATGAAGAGAGACTGCAAGTAAGTGAAACAGAGAGAGATCTGGGTACTGTAATGCACAAATCATAAAAAGCTAGCAGCGCGTCCAACATATAGTTAAGAATGTGAAGTCACTAGAGAATAAAATAGCAAGGCTTCGTTGGTAAAGCCTGGAAAACAATGAATAGTTTGGGTCCCTTTCAGAGTTCTAAGTTCAAAGCAAATTTATTCTCAAAGTACATATACTTATTTCCTCTTTGTTTCATGACTGTCTGCGGGAAGATGAATCTCAGGGCTGTATACCGCATACATACTTCGATAATAAGTATACTTTAAATCTTTTTGAATCTTTGATTTTTTTAAATTCTATTATGGACTTATTGAGCATGCCCAAAAGAACATGAATCTCAGGGTTGTATATGGAGATAGAGATGTACTTTGGTAATAAATTTACTTTGATTTTGTACCTTGAATGGCAGGAGGAGAAGATGGCAGCGCGCCGCGTGTGCGCAGCCCTCCGGTGAAAAACGATATCATATCTGTTAAATAGGGGCCGTGGACAATTCTGATTTGATGGAGAATGGACGTGAAAGCACAGAGGAACATCTGGAGAAATTTCTGAAACGCCCGTCCGCTGCTGTTGTTACTGTGTGGTCGCGAATCTTTCGGAGGGTAGGCCTCAAAATCCCCGGCCTTGCCTGCTTTTGGCGACCGAGAAAGAGGTCGAATCGCTCGGACAGAGATGGCGCTCAGTACTCGGTGTCGGAGAGCTGATCAGAGCTCGAAGTTTTCGGATGACTCAGAGTCGGATTGTGGTTGGCATGGCAGGGAGAGTTTTTCTTCCTTCTCCCATCTGCGTGAGATGTGGGATATTTGAGAAACTTTGAACTTTACTGTGCTCACGGACTTCTTCATCAAGTTATGGTATTGTTACACTGTTTGTAACTATATGTTATAATTATGTGGTTTTGTCAGTTTTTTCAGTCTTGGTCTGTCCTGTGTTTTGTGATATCACACCGGAGGAAATAATGTATCATTTCTTAATGTATGCATTACTAAATGACAATTCATAATCACAATCATATTTTAATCACACCAATTAAAAAGTACAATATGGTTAGCAAAAGGAATAAATTCTGGTATATGAACCAAGTCTAACTCTCAAATACATCCTCCATTGTCTGTCTTTGTTGACAAATCAGAGCGCCATTCTTGTTGTCCACAAAACAAGTTGACTGAGAGTTACTTTCCTCCAGCTGTTGCATTCACATAATTTCAAGGGTGTTTATGAGTCCCTAGGAACAGCCCGTATAGCACAATACAACACAGCTGCTTGGGATGAACATCCACAAAGGATCTGCGAGGGGGGAGCTTTCTCACTACCAGCCAAGAAAGTACTTAATATCCGTCAAAAATTCCCAGGGATGAAGCATTCTGTCAAATAGCCAGAGGCTTTTTCCCAGGCCTGAAATGGCTAACACGAGGGGGAACAGTTTTAAGGTCCTTGGAAGTAAAGTACAGAGGGGATGCCAGGGGTAAGATTTTCACACAGAGTCGGGGGGGGGTGTGGAATGCACTGCTAGTGATGGTGATGGAGGCAGAAACAACAGTCTTTTAAGAGACTCTTAGATGGAGAGTACATGGAGCTTAGAAAAATAAAGGACTATGCAGTAGGGTAATTCTAGGGAGTTCCTAGAATAGATTACATGGTCAGCATAACATAGTGGGCCAAAGGGCTTGTAATGTGCTGTAGATTTATAAGTTCTATGTAAATGAATTTGACAGTCCATTCAGGGAGCTATCTGACAGGATCCACCTTCAAGGCCACCCTGCGTAGCTCATCACCAAATTGACCTGTAATGAAAAGTCTTCTTCTGCATAAACTTTTGCACAAAAGACAATGAAAATGCCTAGGATATTGATGTTGGGTAATTCAGTGACGACTGTGCCAGGTTTGATTCTGCCTTTTGGAAATGGTCATTCCCTGATTGTTTTGAGGGTTGAACATTACCTGTCACTTATCAATCTAAAGTCAGATGTATCAATACAGTGGAGGAAAGGAAATTACAGAGGGACGAGAGAGGAGTTGACCAGAGTTGACTGGAAGAGAACACTGGCAGGGATGATGGCAGAGGGGCAATGGCTGGAATTTCTGGAAGCAATTCAGAAAGCACAGAATATACATCCCAAAGAGAAAGAAGTATTCTAAAGGAAAGACAACACAACCATGTCTAACAAAATAAGTCAAAGCCAACATAAAAGCCAAAAAGAGGGCATATAATAAAGCAAAATTTAGTGGGAAGTTAGAGGATCGGGAAGCTTTCAAATACCAACAGAAGGCAACTAAAAATGTCATTACGAAGGTAAAGATGGGATATAAAAGGAAGATGATACCAAAAGTTTCTTCAGATACATAAAATGTAAAAGAGAGGTAACAGTGGATATCAGACTGCTGGAAAACGATGCTGGAGAGGTAGTAACGGGGGATAATGAAATAGCAGATAAACTGAATAAGTATTTTGCATCAGTCTTCACTGTGGAAGACTCTAGTAGAATGGTGGAAGTTCCAGATCTCGGCGGTCATGAACTGTGTGAAGTTACCATAACTAGAGAGAAGGTTCTTGGGAAACTGAAAGGTCTGAGGGTAGATAAGTTACCTGGGCCAGGTAGTGTACACCCCAGAGTTCTGAAAGAGGTAGCTGAAGAGATCGTGGAGGTATTTGTAATAATCTTTCAAGAATCATTAGATTCTGGAATAGTTCCAGAAGACTGGAAATTGCAACTATCACTCCACTCTTCAAGAAGGGAGAGAGGCAGAAGATAGAAAATCAAAGGCCATTTAGTCTGACCTCAGTGGTTGGGAAGATGTTAGAGATTATTAGAAAGGATAAGGTCTCAGGGTACTTGGAGGCACATGATAAAATAGGCCATAGTCAGCATGGTTTCCTCCAAGGAAAATCTTGCCTGACAAATCTGTTGGAATTCTTTGTAGAAGCAACAAGAAGGATAGACAAAGGAGAATCGGTTAATGTTGTGAACTTGGATTTTCGGAAGGCCTTTGACAAAGTACCACACATGAGGCTGCTTAACAAGCTACGAGCACACGGTATTACAGGGAAGATTCTAGCCTGGATAAAGCTGTGGCTAATTGGCAGGAGGCAAAGAGTGGGAATAAAGCAAGCCTTTTCTGACTGGCTGTTGATGAATAATGGTGTTCCACGGGGTTCTGTATAGGGACTTTTTTTTAACCTAATATATCAATGGTTTGGATGATGGAATTGATGGCTTTGTTGCAGTAAATACTGTTCATACACAATTATTGGTCAGCAAGAAATAACAGATTCTTCACTGCATAAAATTATAAAAAGTATCTTTACCAATTTCAGCTTTATCAGACAGTGAATAGGAAAAAGAAAAGAAAGGAAAAGGTCCCATTACGATTAAACCAGTCCAATGTGCACATAACCGTTGAAGCTCATACTGCAGTATTCGAGGGTGTATCTCTTACTCACACGCTGGACCACGGTCTGCGTGAAAACATCTGCCACATTTTCAAACTCCCCTCGAAGACCATCTTGAGCAAACTGGCTCTCTCTAAGGAGTATTGGCCCTTCCTCCTTGGAGTCATTCATCTGCACAAAGCACTACTTGCAATGGGGAATCTTCTTCCAACGGCATCTTCCCTTCTGTCCCACCAAAAGACCCCAAAATCAGACTGCTGTCCTTCAGAAAACTCTTCCCAGAGTTCTCTGGAACCTTGCTGCTGCCAGAGAAGGTGTCTTCACTTAACTTCCCTTGCCCAGCAGAACAGCACCTTTTTCATCTCAGACAGTTGAAAAAGTTTGGCATGAGTCCCCAAATTCTCAGAACTTTCTACAGGGGCACAATTCAGAGCATCCTGACTGGCTGCATCACTGCCTGGTATGGGAACTGTACTTCCCTTAATCGCAGGACTCTGCAGAGAGTGGTGCGGACAGCCCAGCACATCTGTGCATGTGAACTTCCCACTATTCAGGACATTTACAGCGACAGGTTCATAAAAAGGACCCAAAGGATCACTGGGGACTCAAGTCACCCCAACCACAAACTGTTCCAGCTGCTACCATCCGGGAAATGGTACCACTGCATAAAAGCCAGGACCAACAGGCTCCAGGACAGCTTCTTCCACCAGGCCATCAGACTGATTAATTCACTCTGACACAATTGTATTTCTAAGCTATATTGACTGTTCTGTTGTATATCTTATTGTGCATACTATTTATTACAAATCACTATAATTTGCACATTGCACATTTAGACAGAAACGTAACGTAAAGATATTGGAGTGTTTAAGGAGGAGATTGATAGGTATCTAATTAGTCAGGGTATCAAGGGATATAGGGAAAAAGCCGGAAATTGGAACTAGATGGGTGAATAGTTTAGCTCATGGGGGAGCTGCGGAGCAGACTCGATGGGCCGAATGGCCTACTTCTGCTCCTTTGTCTTGTGATCTTGTGAAATTTACTCCTCGTGTATGTGAAGGATGTAAGAAATAAAGTTAATTCAGTGCCCCATCACTGAACTGTTCCCACAACCAATGGACTCACGTTCAATGACTCTTCATTCCATGTTCTCAATATTCACTGCTATTACTTCTTCCTTTTGGTATTTACACAGTTTGTTGTCTTTTGCACTTTGATTGAATGCCCAAGAATATGTAGTCCTTCACTGATTCTGTGATTGTTACTATTTTATTATTTGATTTATTGATTATAGAACATAGAAAACCTTCAGCACAATACAAGCCCTTCGGCCCGCAAAGCTGTGCCAAACATGTCTTTACCTTAGAAATTACCTAAGGTTACCCTCTATTTTTCTAAGCTCCGTGCACCTGTCCAGGAGTCTCCCAAAAGATCCTATCGTATCCACCTTCATTTATTATGCTAACTGTTAATTTTGTTATATCACTAGTTTTAATTTCATTAGTTTTTAATGCTCCAAGATGGTTTGTTTTGCTAGTTGCTTAATAAAGGATTGAATATTTTTCTTCAGCTTTGAAACCTTATTGCTGGATTGCAATGGAAGTCATGTCATACCCTCACCTCTCCCTGTTCTTAGACTCTAATCGGTTTGTTTGAGTAGCCGCTCAGTAGTAGCTGTGCTCACAGGAAAATGAATCTCAGGGTTGTGGATGGTGAAGTAAAGGTACTGTGATAATAAATTTACTTTGAACTTTTGTACATGATAACCTCTTGGTTTCGGAGAGCACTGATTCTGCCCAAAATAATTTCTCTTATTTCAAATTTACTGACTTATATCTTCAGTTACAAATCCTAGTGCAATTGGCAGACTATTCCACTTTTTAAAATTTGGAGTATTCTGAAGGTTTGTATGAAGCAGAGAGGTGTTAATGGCAAGCAAAACCACCAGAATCACTGCAATTCATCCAGAGCTTGTGGTGTTTGTATTTACAGCCAGACAGCCAAAGCAGGTTAGAAATAAAAACTATTGGCTCTTATAATTTGGCCCTATCTTGTTCTGGCTCCAAAAAAAAGTTGTTCAAGGCCAAAATGACAGTGATCATAGTGACAGCCTTTCACAAACCAAGCTGGACGTGAAGCAAACAGGTAAATAAAGCTGCACTTCCCAACAACTCCAGAAGCTTCACATTACCCAAGGTCAGCTATCCCAGGATGATCACAGGAAATGGATCTCAACAGATGTACATTGAGCCCAGTGGTTCTGCATAGAAGCTGATTACAAAACAGAACTCATGGGAGTTGTTCTTTACTATTAAAGTTCAAAGTTCAATGTAAATTTATTATCAATGCAGATATATGTCACCATATATAATCCTGAGATTCATTTTCTTGTGAGCATACTCAAATATTCTGTGGAATAATAACCATAACAGAATCGATGAAAGACCACACCAACTTGGGTTTTCAACTAGACGGCAGGAGACAACAAACTGCAAATACAAAAAGGAAGAAATAATAATAATAAATAAACAACAAATACTGAGAACATGAGGTGACGAGTCCCTGAAAGTGAGGCCATTGGTTGTGGGAACATTTCAATGATGGGGCAAGTGAAGTTGAGTAAAGTTATCCCCTCTGGTTCAAGAGCCTGATGCTTGAGGTAGTGTGAGTCCTGAGGCTCGTATACCTTCTTCCTGGTGGTAGCAGTAGAAGAGAGAGCTTGTCCTGGGTGGTGGGTGGTCCCTGACGATGGATGCTGCTTTCCTGCGACAGCGTTTCATGTAGATGTGCTTAATGGTGGGCAGCTGCGATAGTGTTTCATGTAGATGTGCTCAATGATTGGGAGGGATTTACCTGTAATGGACTGTACTTTTTGTAGGCATTTCCATTCCAGGGCATTGGCGTTCCCATACCAGGCAGTGATGCAGCCAGTCAATAACTCACCAGCACACATCTATCAAAGTTTGTCAAAGCATTTAATTTTCAAAATCAGTAACAGCACATCTTTATATTTTAAGATTAAGATATTTAAGGTATTTTTCAAATGAACTAACTGGAGAGGATAATAGTTCCTAATACAATTACATTCTGTCTGTTTATCTGTTCCCTTTGTTGACCATTCCAGTCCACTCTCCTGTCATCTTGTTTCTGTACCTTCCCACCTCTTCCTCCTACACCACTTTCACTTCCCTTGAACCACTGTCTATCATGCACCTACATTCATTCCTCAGCTAATTCCACCTTCCTTTCATCTCCCTTCTCTTTCCTTCTGCTGGCTTCTCATCCATCTCTTTCGTTCCTCTGGCCCGATGTTAAAGCCCGAATATAATGTGCAAATATAATGTCTAACTGCATCCATATGCTCCCGTGACTTCAAAGCTGGCCCCAACAGTCTGATGGAATGTAGCTTCCAAATCATTCTACATTAGATCATGATGGTGGCAGATGTTTTACATTGTGAATACCTAATACAAGGAGAGTTAGTAGAACTGTCATGAACCTTGCAGGCATCTGCAGCTTGCTGTAGCGTGTGGGGCTTCTGGGTTTCTCAAGCATCTGTAATTACCAGCTGTTGTCGTTAAGGCCTTGTGCACTCTGTTTAATCTTGCCACATTAATAATGACCAGCATGGGTTTTCTGCTTTTCATGAAATCCAATGTGGACTCCAGTTGTGCCCTATGTCAGAATCCGTGTGCGGAGAATGGTTTGTCTCATGATGTCACTCGCTTATGCCATTGATGCTCTGTTGGTATTACTGTGTTTAACCTCTTGGTTCCGTCTCTGCACGGGAGTTTGCTGTTCCTCCACACCCGGGTTCACTCATTACCAGTGCTCACCGTGACCGAGTCTGTCGTTTCTCCACACCCGGGTTCACTCATTACCAGTGCTCACCGTGACCGAGTCTGTCGTTTCTCCACACCCGGGTTCACTCATTACCAGTGCTCACTGTGACCGAGTCTGTCGTTTCTCCACACCCGGGTTCACTCATTACCAGTGCTCACCGTGACCGAGTCTGTCGTTCCTCCACACCCGGGTTCACTCATTACCAGTGCTCACCGTGACCGAGTCTGTCGTTTCTCCACACCCGGGTTCACTCATTACCAGTGCTCACCGTGACCGAGTCTGTCGTTTCTCCACACCCGGGTTCACTCATTACCAGTGCTCACCGTGACCGAGTCTGTCGTTTCTCCACACCCGGGTTCACTCATTACCAGTGCTCACCGTGACAGAGTCTGTCGTTTCTCCACACCCGGGTTCAGTTCTGCCAGTGACCACCGTGACAAGAATAACACAAAACTTGACCGTGAAAGGAACCTCTGAAAGGTGTGAGAGTGAAGGGTCTGTTTTGAATTGCTTTGAAGAGTTCCATGCAAATTTGAGTTTACCAGAATTTCTTTTGAATGATTGACAAACTGAACGGAAGATTGAATTTGTTTGATTATAAGCACAGACAAGTAGAACAACATAGCTGATACTTATACTGAGACTTATAAAAAGATTTTCATTGTCAGGAGATATCCTCAGCAAGGGAAAGAATGAGCTTCCTGAAAAAGGTAGGAAACACTATATGATTCGGGAGATGGAAGAATGAGAAAAGCAGACTTCTGGCCGTGTGATCTAAGAGCAAGGCAAGCTTGAGATTGGGGCTCGGCACATGGGTCACTGGTGCTGAGATAAGTGAAAGTATCAAAACAATTAAAATGAACCTGGATAAACAAAAACATCACAAAAAATTGTTGGTGGTTTATCTGTGACAAGAAGAGAAACTTATGCGCTGTGCATCCAAACAGCCTTGAGAGACTGTGTGTTTGTGTGTGTAAGAGACAGAGAGGGTGAGGAGAGAGGGGTGTGTGAGAGGGTGAGGAGAGAGGGGTGTGAGAGAGAGAGGGTGAGGAGAGAGGGGTGTGAGAGACAGAGAGGGTGAGGAGAGAGGGGTGTGAGAGACAGAGAGGGTGAGGAGAGAGGGGTGTGTAAGAGAGGGTGAGGAGAGAGGGGTGAGAGAGAGAGGGTGAGGAGAGAGGGTGAGGAGAGAGGGGTGTGTAAGAGAGGGTGAGGAGAGAGGGGTGTGTAAGAGAGGGAAAGAGGGGTGTGAGGGACAGAGAGGGTGAGGAGAGAGGGGTGTGTAAGAGAGGGAAAGGGGTGTGAGGGAC